>NW_027395286.1:0-10000 GCF_027580225.2 Misgurnus anguillicaudatus
CGTCCCCCTGACCGCCTTCTTTCTTCATCTCGTCCGCCGAGCGCCTATACGTCCCCCTGACCGTCGACCTTCACCGTAGTCTTCCTCGCTCCCGCGGAAAGCCTATTCGACGGCCTATTCGTCCCCCTGACCGCTTAGTTTTCTTCATCTCGTCCAGGGAGCGCCTATTCGTCCCCCTGACCCCCTAGCCGCACCGGAGTCTTCCTCACCCGCGGAAAGCCTATTCGTCCCCCTGACCGCTTAGTTTCTTCATCTCGTCCAGGGAGCGCCTATTCGTCCCCCTGACCCCCTAGCCGCACCGGAGTCTTCCTCATCCCGCGGAAAGCCTATTCGTCCCCCTGACCGCTTAGTTTCTTCATCTCGTCCGCCGAGCGCCTATTCGTCCCCCTGACCCCCTAGCCTCACCGGAGTCTTCCTCGGTCCGCAGACGTCCTATTTCATCCCCCTGACCGCCTACCCATCCCCCACACTCCCGTCTACTGTCGAATAAGCGGCGAACGTAAGGCGGCGTATCTAGGCGACCGTAGGTCGTGGGGCCTCGAGACGGGGCTCGTTTTTCTCGTCGCGACCCACCGGCCCCGCATATAAAGTTCCGCGTGCCCCGGGCCCCGTTAAGCGCTCGATCGGCCCCAAAAGCCAGCAACAGCCTATTTTTTTAGGCAGTCACCGGACGCGGCGTAACTCTGAGGTCGAAGGTCGCGGGAGCCTCCAAATTCGGGTCGGTGGCTCCCGAGGGGCCCCCGAACGGACCCCTGAAGTTTCGGACCTCTGCGTCGTTCCCGAGTATCATTTTTGGCCCCTTAGGCAAAAATAATAATTTCACAAAATCAAAGGGTCTAGAGGCTATAAGCAGTCAGATCACACGAGAGATTTCTTTGCACGGGTCTGACTTTTTTCTCCCGGCCCCCAGGGACCCGGCGCTCGGGTATGACGGGCGAGGGCACCGGCCGAACCAGGGCGCAAAGTCGGGGGCACCTCGGGCGCTCGGGGGCCGTACGGGAACCCCGGACGCGGCCAACTTACGCCATTATACGGTAGGCGGTCGACGGTAGGGCTAGGGTTCGGGAGGCCCTCGGGCCCCGGGCCCCGGAATTCGGCACGCCGTGCCTGCCGGGGCCCCTCTGTCGGGGCCCCGAGTTCCGCGGCTCCCGGCGCCTTCCCCGCGAACCAGGAAGTCCCGTCCGTAACTTATTAGGCGGCGGACGAAAAGCTCCGTATCTCGGGGGTCGAAGGTCACCGGGCCCCGAAATTCGGCACGGCGTATCGACTCGGGCCCCCGCCTCGGGGCCCGGCGTCCCGCGGCTCCTGGCCCTTCCGAAACGTGTCTCGCGGCAAAAAAAAAAGCGCTACTCGAGCACATGGCGCTGAGGTGACCATGCGGTGCGGAGGTGTAAGAACGGCTAAAGGGAAACGCTTTCTCGCGCCTGCCGTTCGTCGAGGGCCGCGCGACGCAAGCCCGCGCGACGTTTGGGGCCCGTCGGGCCCTCGGGGGCCGTACGGGAGCCGCTTCCCGCTCGCCGTCAAATAAGTCAGGGGCGGATCCCGACCGTAACTTAATACGCGGCGGGCGGGAAACCTCCGTATTTCAGGGGTCGAAGGTCGCAGGTGCCCGAAACGCGGCTCCTGTTTCTCGTCGCGGGCCCCCGACCGCGCCTCAGAAGTTCCGCCGCCCCTTGGGTTCGTTAAGCGTTCGTCGGGCCCCAAAAGCCAGCAACAGCCTAATTATAGGCGCTCTACGTCACGTCTCGTTACTCGGAGGTCGAAGGTCGCCGGGCCCCGGAATTCGGGTCGCTGGCTCCCCAGGGGCCCCCGACCGGACGCCCCGAGTTTCGGCCCTCTGCGTCGCTCCCAAGTGTGATTTTTGGCCTCTTAAGAAAAATAAACATTTGAGAAAATTTCCCATTCAAAAGGGTCTAGAGGCTTTAGGCAGTCAGACCACACGAGAGATTTCTTTGTACGGGTCAAAAATTTTTCGCCTAGCTCCCCGGGAGCCGGCGTTCGGGTATGACGGGCGGGGGCCCCCGGCGAACCAGGGCGCAAAGTCGGGGGCCCCTCGGGCGCTCGGGGGCCGAACGGAACCCCCGGACGCGCCCAACTTATACCATTATACGGTAGGCGGTCGACGGTAGGGCTAGGGTTCGGGAGGCCCTCGGGCCCCGGGCCCCGGAATTCGGCACGTCGCGTCTGCCGGGGCCCCTTTGTCGGGGCCCCGAGTTCCGCGGCTCCTGGTGCGACAGGAAGTCCCACCTGTAACTTATTAAGCGGCAGACGGAAAGGCCTATATCTCAGGGGTCGAAGGTCGCAGGGCCCCGAATCTCGCCACGGCGTATCGACTCGGGTCCCCGCCCCGGGGCCCGGGGTCCCGCGTCTCCTGGCCCTTCCGGAACGCGTCTCGTGGCAAAAAAAAAGTGCTACTCGAGCACATGGCGCTAAGGTGACCGTGTGGTGCGGAGGTGTAAGAGCGGTTAACGAGAGACGCTTTCTCGCGCCTGCCGTTCGTCGGGGGCCGCGCGACGCAACTTTCTGTAAAGTTTGGAGCCCCTCGGGCCCTCGGGGGCCGCGCGGGAGCCGTGTCCGTTTGGCGTCAAACAAGTCGCGGGTGGGAGTTTCCTGTTTGGCAGGAAGGTCGCAGGGGCACGGAACTCGGCAGGCCGCATCGCCCGGGGCCCCAGAGTCGGGGCCCCGAGTTCCGCGGCCCCAGGTGCGACAGGAAGTCCCACCTGTAACTTATTAGGCGGCAGACGGACAGGCCTATATCTCAGGGGTCGAAGGTCGCAGGGGCCCGAAACTCGGCACGGTGTAACGGCGAGGGCCAACGGGTCGGGGCCCGGAGTTCCGCGGCTCCCGGCCCTTTTTGGGCCTGTTTGTACCTCGTAGAAAACTGCTGTTTGAGGCCTACACGAGCACATGGTCTCATAGAGGCCTATGTAAAGCAGAGAGATGCATTAAAAATAATAAAAAATACTTTTTTGCACCTCCGGGACGCGGCCCCGCCGTATGTCGTCGAGGGCCACGCGACGCAACTTTCTGTAAAGTTTGGGGCTCCTCGGGCCCTCGGGGGCCGCGCGGGAGCCGTGTCCGTTTGGCGTCAAACAAGTCGCCGGTGGGAGTTTCCTGTTTGGCAGGAAGGTCGCAGGGGCCCGGAACACGGCACGCCGCATCGCCCGGGGCCCCAGAGTCGGGGCCCCGAGTTCCGCGGCCCCAGGTGCGACCGGAAGTCCCACCTGTAACTTATTAGGCGGCAGACGGACAGGCCTATATCTCAGGGGTCGAAGGTCGCAGGGGCCCGAAACTCGGCACGGCGTAACGGCGAGGGCCCCCGAGTCGGGGCCCGGAGTCCCGCGGCTCCTGGCCCTTTCGGAGCCTGTTTGTTATTGGCTAATAAGTTACTGCTGGAGATGATTACTTGAAAAACTCTAAGTCCAAAACAGCATCCCATTCGTAACTTAAATGCCATCCCAGTCATGGCTTAATTTACTTGAAATAAACATCCCAGTCATGGCTTAAATAAGCTTCAAATGTACATGATGTGCAAAAAAAACTCTAAGTCCAAAACTGCATCCCGGTCATAGCTTATTCAGATTAAGCTACATAAGCTGTCATTGTACATCCCGACTGTAACTTATTTGACGCGGCCAAACTAGGCTGTTGGTGGACATGCAGTTTTTAGCCTAATTATGCATAAATTACATATGCAAATTACCCTATGATGTCAGACACGCCTCCCTGTACGCGTACGATCGAAAAAACACCATTTCATTTAAGAATTTTGACGAATTAACCATCTTTTTAACGAGCTGTCCAGGAACAGCCTATTTAGGCCCCATTAGAATAAGTTACAGCCAGGATGTACAGCAACAACCTATTTCCATGGTGTCAAACAAGTTACAGTCGGGATGTACAACAACAGCCTATTTCGGTCACGTCAAAGAAGTTACGGTCGGGATGTCCAATGACAATCTAATCGACCATGTCAAATAAGTTGCATTTGGGATAAAAAGTCAAAAAATCATCCCGACTGTCACTTATTAGACGCGACCGGCCTAGGCTGTTGCTGTACATCCCGACCGTAACTTATTTGACAAGACCTAAATAGGCTGTTGTTGTACATCCCGAATGTAGCTTATTCAATGGGTCCAATCTAGGCTGTTGCTGGACAAGCCGTTTTTAGCCTAATTATGCATAATTTACATATGCAAATTACCATATGATGTAAGACACGCCTCCCTGTACGCGTACGACCGAAAAAACACCGTTTCATTTACGAATTTTGACGAATTAACACTCTTTTTAACGAGCTGTCCAAGAACAGCCTATTTAGACCCCATTAGAATAAGTTACAGCCGGGATGTACAGCTACAACCTATTTCCATGGTGTCAAACAAGTTACAGTCGGGATGTACAACAACAGCCTATTTCGGTCACGTCAAAGAAGTTACGGTCGGGATGTCCAATGACAATCTAATCGACCATGTCAAACAAGTTGCATTCGGGATAAAAAGTCAAAAAATCATCCCGACTGTCACTTATTAGACGCGACCGGCCTAGGCTGTTGCTGTACATCCCGACTGTAACTTATTTGACAAGACCTAAATAGGCTGTTGTTGTACATCCCGAATGTAGCTTATTCAATGGGTCCAATCTAGGCTGTTGCTGGACAAGTCGTTTTTAGCCTAATTATGCATAATTTACATATGCAAATTACCATATGATGTAGAACACGCCTCCCTGTACGCGTACGACCGAAAAAACACCGTTTCATTTACGAATTTTGACGAATTAACACTCTTTTTAACGAGCTGTCCAAGAACAGCCTATTTAGACCCCATTAGAATAAGTTACAGCCGGGATGTACAGCGACAACCTATTTCCATGGTGTCAAACAAGTTACAGTCGGGATGTACAACAACAGCCTATTTCGGTCACGTCAAATAGGTTACGGCCGGGATGTCCAATGACAACTTAATCGACCATGTCAAATAAGTTGCATTTGGGATAAAAAGTCAAAAAATCATCCCGACTGTCACTTATTGGACGCGACCGGCCTAGGCTGTTGCTGTACATCCCGACTGTAACTTATTGGACAAGACCTAAATAGGCTGTTGTTGTACATCCCAAACGTAGCTTATTCAATGGGTCCAATATAGGCTGTTGCTGGACAAGCCGTTTTTAACCTAATTATGCATAATTTACATATGCAAATTACCCTATGATGTTAGACACGCCTCCCTGTACGCGTACGACCGAAAAAACACCGTTTCATTTACGAATTTTGACGAATTAACACTCTTTTTAACGAGCTGTCCAAGAACAGCCTATTTAGACCCCATTAGAATAAGTTACAGCCGGGATGTACAGCTACAACCTATTTCCATGGTGTCAAACAAGTTACAGTCGGGATGTACAACAACAGCCTATTTCGGTCACGTCAAAGAAGTTACGGTCGGGATGTCCAATGACAATCTAATCGACCATGTCAAACAAGTTGCATTCGGGATAAAAAGTCAAAAAATCATCCCGACTGTCACTTATTAGACGCGACCGGCCTAGGCTGTTGCTGTACATCCCGACTGTAACTTATTGGACAAGACCTAAATAGGCTGTTGTTGTACATCCCAAACGTAGCTTATTCAATGGGTCCAATATAGGCTGTTGCTGGACAAGCCGTTTTTAACCTAATTATGCATAATTTACATATGCAAATTACCCTATGATGTTAGACACGCCCCCCTGTACGCGTACGACCGAAAAAACACCGTTTAATTTACGAATTTTGACGAATTAACACTCTTTTTAACGAGCTGTCCAGGAACAGCCTATTTAGGCCCCATTAGAATAAGTTACAGCCGGGATGTACAGCTACAACCTATTTCCATGGTGTCAAACAAGTTACAGGCGGGATGTACAACAACAGCTTATTTCGGTCACGTCAAATAGGTTACGGCCGGGATGTCCAATGACAACTTAATCGACCATGTCAAATAAGTTGCATTTGGGATAAAAATTCAAAAAATCATCCCGACTGTCACTTATTGGACGCGACCGGCCTAGGCTGTTGCTGTACATCCCGACTGTAACTTATTGGACAAGACCTAAATAGGCTGTTGTTGTACATCCCAAATGTAGCTTATTCAATGGGTCCAATCTAGGCTGTTGCTGGACAAGCCGTTTTTAGCCTAATTATGCATAATTTACATATGCAAATGACCCTATGATGTCAAACACGCCTTCCTGTAGGCGTACAACCGAAAAAACACCATTGCCTTTGCGAATTTTGACGAATTAACACTCTTTTTAACCCTCTGTCCGGGAACAGCCTATTTAGGCCCTTTCGAATAAGTTACAGTCGGGATGTACACCAATAACCTAATTTGGTTGCGTCAAATAAGTTGCAATCGGACACGGGCAGCTTATCCACATCCATGATCCAGGGTGCTCGACCCACCCAACCCTTCCGACCAGGGAGCCCCATGGCCGGATACGGTGGTGTCCAACAACAGCCTATTCTGATCGCGTCAAATAAGTTGCAGTTGGACACGGGCAGCTTATCCACATCCATGATCCAGGGTGCTCGACCCACCCAGCCCTTCCGACCAGGGAGCCCCATGGCCGGATACGGTGGTGTCCAACAACAGCCTATTCTGATCGCGTCAAATAAGTTGCAGTTGGACACGGGCAGCTTATCCACATCCATGATCCAGGGTGCTCGACCCACCCAGCCCTTCCGACCAGGGAGCCCCATGGCCGGATACGGTGGTGTCCAACAACAGCCTATTCTGATCACATCAAATAAGTTGCAGTTGGACACGGGCAGCTTATCCACATCCATGATCCAGGGTGCTCGACCCACCCAGCCCTTCCGACCAGGGAGCTCCACGATCGTGTCCAACACCAGCCTAGTCTGGTCGCTTCGAATAAGTTACAACCGGACAAGATCAGCTTAAAAACTCTAAGTCCAAAACAGCATCCCATTCATAACTTATTAGCATGGTCAAAATAAGCTGATGCTGGGATAGACTAACGCTTCAAAACCTAAGTCGATGGGGGTTGACCAACGGTCGGAGATCGTTTCGGGTTGACCAACGGTCGGAACGTCCACAAGGCCCTGGAGGATGTGGCTTTGTCCGGAAGGGGGGTGCTTAAAAGTGGGATGCCCAGGCCAAAACGGAGAGCCGGGTACGTCCCCTCGGAGCTCCAGTGTGCGCGCTCGGGGTCCAAGGTACCCCATGGCCGGATAGGGTGGTGCCCGACAGCAGCCTAGTCTGGTCGCGTCAAATAAGTTGCAGTTGGACACGGGCAGGAGACACACTTCCACGCCTCAGGGTGCTCGACCCACCCAGCCCTTCCGACCAGGGAGCTCCACTATCGTGTCCGACAGCAGCTTATGCTAAGTGCATGAAATAAGTTACGACCGGACGAGATCAGCTTAAAAACTCTAAGTCCAAAAAAGCATCCCGTTCATAGCTTTTTCACATGGCCAAAATAAGCTGATACTGGGATTGACCAACGCTCCAAAACCTAAGTCGATGGGGGTTGACCAACGGTGGGGGATCTTTTCGGGTTGACCAACGGTCGGAATTTCCACAAGGGCCGGGAGGGTGGGGCTTTGTCCGGAGGGGGGGTGCTTAAGAGTGGGAGGCCCGGGCCCGAATGGAGAGCCGGGTACGGTCTCTAGGGAGCTCCAGGGTGTCCGTCTCAGGGTCCGAGGACCCCCATGGCCGGATACGGTGGTGTCCAACAACAGCCTATTCTGGTCGCGTCAAATAAGTTGCAGTTGGACACGGGCAGGAGACACACTTCCACGCCTCAGGGTGCTCGACCCACTCAGCCCTTCCGACCAGGGAGCTCCACAATCGTGTCCAACAACAGCCTATTTGGGTCACGTCAAATAAGTTACAATCGGACAAGGTGACCGAAAAACCTCTAAGTCCAAAACAGCATCCCGGTCGTAACTTAAATCGCTTAGGGGTTTTCGCGTCAAATACGTTACAGTCGGGATGTCCAATGGCAACCTAAATATCATCCCGACCGGCACTTATTTGATGTCGTCGATTAGGTTGTCATTGTACATCCCGACCTTAGCCTACTTTGACCCTTGGAGTAAGTTACGACCGGACGAGGTTGGGAAAAAAACTCTAAGTCCAAAACAGCATCCCGATCGTAGCTTATTCAGCTTAAGTTCCATAAGCTGTCATTGTACATCCCGACTGTAACGTATTTGACGCGGCCAAACTAGGCTGTTGCTGGACAAGCCGTTTTAAGCTAATTATGCATAATTTAAATATGCAAATTAACCCTATGACGTCAGACACGCCTCCCTGTACGCGTACGAACGAAAAAACACCATTGGAATTATGAATTTTGACGAGTTAACCCTCTATTTAACACTGTCCAGCAACAGCCTATTTGGGCCCTTTCGAATGAGTTACGGCTGGGATGTACACCAACAACCTAATGTGGTAGCGTCAAAAGGGTTACAGTCGGGATGTACAACGACAGCCTATTTTGGTAGTGTCAAATAGGTTACGGCCGGGATGTCCAATGACAACTTAATCGACCATGTCAAATAAGTTGCATTTGGGATACAAGATCCCGGTCGTAACTTAAACTGCTTGGGAGTTTTTACGTCAAATAGGTTGTGGTCGGGATGTACAATGGCAACCTATTCTACCACGTCAGAAAGTTACATTTGGGATATAAATGTTAAATATCATCCCGACCGTCACTTATTTGATGTCGTCGAATAGGTTACGACCGGACAAAGGCTGTCGCCGTACATCCCGACCGTAGCCTATTCTGACCAGCGGAATAAGTTACGGCCGGACGAGATCGGACGAAAAACTCTAAGTCCAAAACGGCATCCCGGTCGTGGCCTAAATTGCTTAGGGGTTTTCGCGTCAAATACGTTGTAGTCGGGATGTCCAATGGCAACTTATTCAACCGTGTCGGATAAGTTACAATTGGGATATAAATGTTAAATATCATCCCGACCGTCACTTATTTGATGTCGTCGAATAGGTTGTGGCTGTACATCCCGGCCGCAGCCTATTTTGACCCTTGGAATAAGTTACGACCGGACAAAACAGCCTCCCGGTCGTGGCTTAAATTGCTTGGGGATTTTCGCGTCAAATACGTTGTAGTCGGGATGTCCGATGGCAACCTATTCAACCACGTCGGATAAGTTACAATTGGGATATAAATGTTAAATATCATCCCGACCGTCGCTTATTTGACGTCGTCGAATAGGTTGTGGCTGTACATCCCGGCCGCAGCCTATTTTGACCCTTAGAATAAGTTACGACCGGACAAAGGCTGTCGCCGTACATCCCGACCGTAGCCTATTCTGACCAGCGGAATAAGTTACGGCCGGACGAGATCGGACGAAAAACTCTAAGTCCAAAACGGCATCCCGGTCGTGGCCTAAATTGCTTAGGGGTTTTCGCGTCAAATACGTTGTGGTCGGGATGTCCGATGGCAACTTATTCAACCGTGTCGGATAAGTTACATTTGGGATATAAATGTTGAATATCATCCCGACCGTCGCTTATTTGACGTCGTCGAATAGGTTGTGGCTGTACATCCCGGCCGCAGCCTATTTTGACCCTTAGAATAAGTTACGACCGGACAAAGGCTGTCGCCGTACATCCCGACCGTAGCCTATTCTGACCAGCGGAATAAGTTACGGCCGGACGAGATCGGACGAAAAACTCTAAGTCCAAAACGGCATCCCGGTCGTGGCCTAAATTGCTTAGGGGTTTTCGCGTCAAATACGTTGTGGTCGGGATGTCCGATGGCAACTTATTCAACCGTGTCGGATAAGTTACATTTGGGATATAAATGTTGAATATCATCCCGACCGTCACTTATTTGACGTCGTCGAATAGGTTGTCGCCGTACATCCCGGCCGCAGCCTATTTTGACCCGTGGAATAAGTTACGGCCGGACGTAAGCTGTGGTTGTACGTCCCGGCCTTAGCCTAATTTGACCGGCGGAATAAGTT
>NW_027395286.1:15000-25000 GCF_027580225.2 Misgurnus anguillicaudatus
CGCCCGAGCTACGGCCGTTTAAAGGTCCGGCGGTGGTGGTCCGTATCTCGGCCGGTGTTAGGGTTAGAGAGACGCGGGTTGGCTCGTCTGAAAGGTCTCCTCCGGTGGAGTAAGGGATCCAAAGGGCTAAGGTCTCGGACGTAAGGCGCCCGAGCTACGGCCGTTTAAAGGTGCCGCGGTGGTGGTCCGTATCTCGGCCGGGGAAAGGGTTAGAGAGACGCGGGTTGGCTCGTCTGAAAGGTCTCCTCCGGTGGAGTGAGGGATCCAAAGGGCTAAGGTCTCGGACGTATGGCGCCCGAGCTACGGCCGTTTAAAGGTCCGGCGGTGGTGGTCCGTATCTCGGCCGGTGTTAGGGTTAGAGAGACGCGGGTTGGCTCGTCTGAAAGGTCTCCTCCGGTGGAGTAAGGGATCCAAAGGGCTAAGGTCTCGGACGTAAGGCGCCCGAGCTACGGCCGTTTAAAGGTGCCGCGGTGGTGGTCCGTATCTCGGCCGGGGAAAGGGTTAGAGAGACGCGGGTTGGCTCGTCTGAAAGGTCTCCTCCGGTGGAGTGAGGGATCCAAAGGGCTAAGGTCTCGGACGTATGGCGCCCGAGCTACGGCCGTTTAAAGGTCCGGCGGTGGTGGTCCGTATCTCGGCCGGTGTTAGGGTTAGAGAGACGCGGGTTGGCTCGTCTGAAAGGTCTCCTCCGGTGGAGTAAGGGATCCAAAGGGCTAAGGTCTCGGACGTAAGGCGCCCGAGCTACGGCCGTTTAAAGGTGCCGCGGTGGTGGTCCGTATCTCGGCCGGGGTTAGGGTTAGAGAGACGCGGGTTGGCTCGTCTGAAAGGTCCCCTCGGATAGAGTAACCGACCCAAGGGGCTAAGGTCTCGGACTTAAGGCGCCCGAGCTACGGCCTTTTAAAGGTGCGGCGGTGGTACTCCGTATCTCGGCCGCGGAAGGGGCTAGAGACTCGCGGGTGGGCTCGTTCGAAAGGTCTCCTCCGGTGGAGTAAACGATCCAAAGGGCTAAGGTCTCGGACTTAAGGCGCCCGAGCTACGGCCTTTTAAAGGTGCGGCGGTGGTACTCCGTATCTCGGCCGCGGAAGGGGCTAGAGACTCGCGGGTGGGCTCGTTCGAAAGGTCTCCTCCGGTGGAGTAAACGATCCAAAGTGCTAAGGTCTCGGACTTAAGGCGCCCGAGCTACGGCCTTTTAAAGGTGCGGCGGTGGTACTCCGTATCTCGGCCGCGGAAGGGGCTAGAGACTCGCGGGTGGGCTCGTTCGAAAGGTCTCCCCCCGCGGAGCCACCGACCCAAAGGGCTAAGGTCTCGGACCTAAGGCGCCCGAGCTACGGCCGTGGGAAAATCCGGAGACGGACCGGCCTATCCCCCCCGCGGAAGGGGCTAGAGACCCGCGGGTGGGCTCGTTCGAAAGGTCTCCTCCGGTAGAGCCACCGACCCGAAGGGCTAAGGTCTCGGCCCCGAGGCGCCCGAGATACGGCCGTAGGAAGTTTTCCGAACTTCGACCGGAAGTATCTCCGGCCCCCGGGGTCGCACGGACTCGCGGCCGGCGTCGTCGGAAAGCCCCGGGCGAGACCTTTCGAACGAGACCGGCCGCGCCTCCGGCCGACGAACGCAGCGGACGCTAGGGGCGCCCGAGCTCCGGACGAGCGTTTTTTTTTTTTTCGAACCGCCGTATCTCGGCCGCGGAAAGGGTCAGCGGGTCGAGGGCGGGCTCGTTCGAAAGGTCCCCTCGGGTAGAGCGAACGACCCGAAGGGCTAAGGTCTCGGACCCGAGGCGCCGGAGCTACGGCCGCGGGAATGTCCGCGGGCGGCCCCCCGTATCTCCGCCGCGGAAGGGGCCAGAGACTCGCGGGTGGGCTCGTTCGACAGGCCCCCTCCGGCGGACCGACCGACCCGAAGGTCGAAGGCCCCGGGCCCGAGGCGCCGGCGCGGCGCGGTAACGAAATTCGGATTTTCGACCGGAAGTATCTCCGGCCCCCGGGGTCGCACGGACTCGCGGCCGGCGTCGCCGGAAAGCCCCGGACGAGACCTTTCCAACGAGCCCGGCCGCGAGTCCGTGCGACCCCGGGGGCCGGAGATACGGCGCCCGGCAGTTCATTGGCCGATATCTCGGAAACGGTGCGTCGTACGGCCTCGCCGGCTAACGCAGGCCCCCGGGGGCACCCGGGCGACCGGTCGACCTCCGGGCACCCCGACCCCGCCGACCCAGGCCGAGGGGAGGCCTCCGAGGCGGGCAGGCCGCGGCCGCCGACCCCCCTGGGTGAAATCCGGGCGGCCCGCGCACCTCCGGGCCCCCCGACCCTCTCGTCCGGGCCGAGGGGAGGCCTCCGAGGCGGGCATGCCGCGGTCGCAGACCCCCCCTGGGTGAAATCCGGGCGGCCCGCGCACCTCCAGGCCCCCCGACCCTCTCGTCCGGGCCGACCGAGGCGCACCCTCCCGGCCGCGGACCCGGCGGGGTCCCCCACGGCAAGGGACGGTAGGGCGAACAGGTGCCATCGGGTATATAGGGGAGAGCGTCCTCGGCGAGCCAGCCCTTCGATCTCGCGCGAGCCTACCCGACCTAGGCTCACCCTCCCCGGGCACGGGGTCGGGCTCCCTCCCCCTGGAGGTCCGGACCTCCAGGGCGCCCGACCCTGCCTCCCCTGCCCGAGGGGAGGCCTCCGAGGCGGGCGGGACAGGGCCGCCCTCCCTCCTGGAAGTCGGGGACCTCCAGGGCCCTCGACCCAGCCTCCCCTGCCCGAAGGGGTGACTCAGGAGCGGACACCGGGCCGGGACAGGGCCGCCCTCCCTCCTGGAAGTCGGGGACCTCCAGGGCCCCCGACCCTGCCTCCCCTGCCCGAGGGGAGGCCTCCGAGGCGGGCGGGACAGGGCCGCCCTCCCTCCTGGAAGTCGGGGACCTCCAGGGCCCTCGACCCAGCCTCCCCTGCCCGAAGGGGTGACTCAGGAGCGGACACCGGGTCGGGACAGGGCCGCCCTCCCTCCTGGAAGTCGGGGACCTCCAGGGCCCTCGACCCAGCCTCCCCTGCCCGAAGGGGTGACTCAGGAGCGGACACCGGGCCGGGACAGGGCCGCCCTCCCTCCTGGAAGTCGGGGACCTCCAGGGCCCCCGACCCTGCCTCCCCTGCCCGAAGGGGTGACTCAGGAGCGGACACCGGGTCGGGACAGGGCCGCCCTCCCTCCTGGAAGTCGGGGACCTCCAGGGCCCTCGACCCAGCCTACCTAGCCCGAATGGGTGACTCAGGAGCGGACACCGGGTGGGGACAGGGCCGCCCTCCCTCCTGGAAGTCGGGGACCTCCAGGGCACACGACCCAGCCTCCCCTGCACCGACAAAGGTGCATCGTCCCCGGGCACGGACGGGGACGGGCCGGCCTCCCCGGCCTCAGTGGAAAAAGTCGAGTCGGGTGGCTCGCGCACTTCCAGGGTCCTCGACCCTCTCAGTCGCGCCGACAAAGGTGCATCGTCCCCGGGCACGGACACGGACGGGCCGGCCTCAGTGAAAAAGTCGAGTCGGGTGGCTCGCGCACTTCCAGGGTCCTCGACCCTCTCGGTCGCACCGACAAAGGTGCATCGTGTCTGGGCGGGACAGGGCCGCCGACCGCTATGGAAGTCGAGTCGGGTGGCTCGCGCACTTCCAGGGTCCAAGACCCTCTCAGTCGCACCGACAAAGGTGCTTCGTCTCTGGGCGGGACAGGGCCGCCGACCGCTATGGAAGTCGAGTCGGGTGGCTCGTGCACTTCCAGGGTCCTCGACCCTCTCAGTCGCACCGACAAAGGTGCATCGTCCCCGGGCACGGACGGGGACGGGCCGGCCTCAGTGAAAAAGTCGAGTCGGGTGGCTCGCGCACTTCCAGTGTCCTCGACCCTCTCAGTCGCACCGACAAAGGTGCATCGTCCCCGGGCACGGACGGGGACGGGCCGGCCTCAGTGAAAAAGTCGAGTCGGGTGGCTCGCGCACTTCCAGTGTCCTCGACCCTCTCAGTCGCACCGACAAAGGTGCATCGTCCCCGGGCACGGACGGGGACGGGCCGGCCTCAGTGAAAAAGTCGAGTCGGGTGGCTCGCGCACTTCCAGGGTCCTCGACCCTCTCAGTCGCACCGACAAAGGTGCATCGTCCCCGGGCACGGACGGAGACGGGCCGGCCTCAGTGAAAAAGTCGAGTCGGGTGGCTCGCGCACTTCCAGGGTCCTCGACCCTCTCAGTCGCACCGACAAAGGTGCATCGTCCCCGGGCACGGACGGGGACGGGCCGGCCTCAGTGAAAAAGTCGAGTCGGGTGGCTCGCGCACTTCCAGGGTCCTCGACCCTCTCAGTCGCACCGACAAAGGTGCTTCGTGTCTGGGCGGGACAGGGCCGCCGACCGCTATGGAAGTCGAGTCGGGTGGCTCGCGCACTTCCAGGGTCCTCGACCCTCTCAGTCGCACCGACAAAGGTGCTTCGTGTCTGGGCGGGACAGGGCCGCCGACCGCTATGGAAGTCGAGTCGGGTGGCTCGCGCACTTCCAGGGTCCTCGACCCTCTCAGTCGCACCGACAAAGGTGCTTCGTGTCTGGGCGGGACAGGGCCGCCGACCGCTATGGAAGTCGAGTCGGGTGGCTCGCGCACTTCCAGTGTCCTCGACCCTCTCAGTCGCACCGACAAAGGTGCATCGTCCCCGGGCACGGACGGGGACGGGCCGGCCTCAGTGAAAAAGTCGAGTCGGGTGGCTCGCGCACTTCCAGTGTCCTCGACCCTCTCAGTCGCACCGACAAAGGTGCATCGTCCCCGGGCACGGACGGGGACGGGCCGGCCTCAGTGAAAAAGTCGAGTCGGGTGGCTCGCGCACTTCCAGGGTCCTCGACCCTCTCGGACGCACCGACAAAGGTGCTTCGTGTCTGGGCGGGACAGGGCCGCCGACCGCTATGGAAGTCGAGTCGGGTGGCTCGCGCACTTCCAGGGTCCAAGACCCTCTCAGTCGCACCGACAAAGGTGCTTCGTCTCTGGGCGGGACAGGGCCGCCGACCGCTATGGAAGTCGAGTCGGGTGGCTCGTGCACTTCCAGGGTCCTCGACCCTCTCAGTCGCACCGACAAAGGTGCATCGTCCCCGGGCACGGACGGGGACGGGCCGGCCTCAGTGAAAAAGTCGAGTCGGGTGGCTCGCGCACTTCCAGGGTCCAAGACCCTCTCGGTCGCACCGACAAAGGTGCTTCGTGTCTGGGCGGGACAGGGCCGCCGACCGCTATGGAAGTCGAGTCGGGTGGCTCGCGCACTTCCAGGGTCCTCGACCCTCTCAGTCGCACCGACAAAGGTGCATCGTCCCCGGGCACGGACGGGGACGGGCCGGCCTCAGTGAAAAAGTCGAGTCGGGTGGCTCGCGCACTTCCAGGGTCCTCGACCCTCTCGGTCGCACCGACAAAGGTGCATCGTCCCCGGGCACGGACGGGGACGGGCCGGCCTCAGTGAAAATGTCGAGTCGGGTGGCTCGCGCACTTCCAGGGTCCTCGACCCTCTCGGTCGCACCGACAAAGGTGCATCGTCCCCGGGCACGGACGGGGACGGGCCGGCCTCAGTGAAAAAGTCGAGTCGGGTGGCTCGCGCACTTCCAGGGTCCTCGACCCTCTCGGTCGCACCGACAAAGGTGCATCGTCCCCGGGCACGGACGGGGACGGGCCGGCCTCAGTGAAAAAGTCGAGTCGGGTGGCTCGCGCACTTCCAGGGTCCAAGACCCTCTCGGTCGCACCGACAAAGGTGCTTCGTGTCTGGGCGGGACAGGGCCGCCGACCGCTATGGAAGTCGAGTCGGGTGGCTCGCGCACTTCCAGGGTCCTCGACCCTCTCAGTCGCACCGACAAAGGTGCATCGTCCCCGGGCACGGACGGGGACGGGCCGGCCTCCCCGGCCTCAGTGAAAAAGTCGAGTCGGGTGGCTCGCGCACTTCCAGGGTCCAAGACCCTCTCGGTCGCACCGACGAAGGTGCTTCGTCTCTGGGCGGGACAGGGCCGCCGACCGCAATGGAAGTCGAGTCGGGTGGCTCGCGCACTTCCAGGGTCCTCGACCCTCTCAGTCGCACCGACAAAGGTGCATCGTCCCCGGGCACGGACGGGGACGGGCCGGCCTCCCCGGCCTCAGTGAAAAAGTCGAGTCGGGTGGCTCGTGCACTTCCAGGGTCCTCGACCCTCTCAGTCGCACCGACAAAGGTGCATCGTCCACGGGCACGGACGGGGACGGGCCGGCCTCAGTGAAAAAGTCGAGTCGGGTGGCTCGCGCACTTCCAGGGTCCTCGACCCTCTCAGTCGCACCGACGAAGGTGCATCGTCCCCGGGCACGGACGGGGACGGGCCGGCCTCCCCGGCCTCAGCGAAAGTCGAGTCGGGTGACTCGCGCACTTCCAGGGTCGGAAGCGTCCTAACCCTAACCTCCAGGGCCCTCGACCCAGCCTGCTTAGCCCGAAGGGGTGACTCAGGAGCGGACACCGGGTCGGGACAGGGCCGCCCTCCCTCCTGGAAGTCGGGGACCTCCAGGGCCCTCGACCCAGCCTACCTAGCCCGAATGGGTGACTCAGGAGCGGACACCGGGTGGGGACAGGGCCGCCCTCCCTCCTGGAAGTCGGGGACATCCAGGGCCCCCGACCCTGCCTCCCCTGCCCGAGGGGAGGCCTCCGAGGCGGGCGGGACAGGGCCGCCCTCCCTCCTGGAAGTCGGGGACCTCCAGGGCCCTCGACCAGGCCTACCTAGCCCGAATGGGTGACTCGGGAGCGGACACCGGGTGGGGACAGGGCCGCCCTCCCTCCTGGAAGTCGGGGGACCTCCAGGGCCCTCGACCAAGCCTACCTAGCCCGAATGGGTGACTCGGGAGCGGACACCGGGTGGGGACAGGGCCGCCCTCCTTCCTGGAAGTCGGGGACCTCCAGGGTACCCGACCAAGCCTATCTAGCCCGAATGGGTGACTCGGGAGCGCACACCGGGTGGGGACAGGGCCGCCCTCCCTCCTGGAAGTCGGGGACCTCCAGGGTACCCGACCAAGCCTACCTAGCCCGAATGGGTGACTCGGGAGCGGACGCCGGGTCGGGACAGGGCCGCCCTCCCTCCTGGAAGTCGGGGACCTCCAGGGCCCTCGACCCAGCCTGCCTAGCCCGAAGGGGTGACTCGGAAGCGGGCGCTCGGGACGGTGCGCGGCCGCCCGTGCGTCCTGGAAGTCCTACACTTCCAGGGTCTTCGACCCACCGCCGAGCCCGAGAAGACGCTCGTAAGCGGACGCGAGGGCGGTACGTGGCACACCCCTAGGCCGAAACGAGGTCTCGTGAGCGGACGCGAGGTGTGCGTCGGAAAACATGGAGCTAAAGTCGGGTGACTCGCGCACTTCCAGGGTGTCGGACCTCGTCGCGCGTACCGACGAGGGCGCCTCATCCTGGGCATGAGGTGTGCGGCGAAAAATATGGAGCTAAAGTCGGGTGACTCGCGCACTTCCAGGGTGTCGGACCTCGTCGCGCGTACCGACGCGGGCGCCTCCTCCCGGGCCCGCCACGGGCAGGGCCCCGTCTCAAAAGGGCCGGTAGTGTGAACAGGTGCCATCGGGTTTATAGGGACGAGCTCCTCGCCACTACTTCCATAGCCGTCCCAGGGCAGACAGAGACAAGAGATTCCCGTTAGGTCTGGCCCAGCCTCGGTGTGCGACGAACGAAAGAACCGTTAAAAGAACTGGAACGGTTGGAACGGTCGAAGGGCGTCTGAGGCGAGGCAGCGCCCGGGGCGAACGCGTCGGTCGCGGAGCGGCCAAAAGCTCGCAAAGAGCTCTCTCTTGTACCCGAAAGATGGGAAACCCATATCCGCGTGCCGCCTAGGCGGAAAGATCCGTCCTGGATCCAGGCTACGGCCTAAAAAGAAAAGCTTTCTTGGGTGATGGGAACTCGGCTACGGCCGCAAAAAGATCCGCCCTGGATCAATGCTACGGCTTAAAAACCACCAAAAGATCCGCCCTGGATCAAGGCTACGGCCTAAAAACGGCAATAAGATCCAAAAGTCCCTGGATCTGTAGGCTACGGACGTGAAAAGATCCGCCCTGGATCAAAGCTACGGCTTAAAAACCTGTTAAAAGATCCGCCCTGGATCAACGCTACGGCTCACGAGCCGCTAAAAGATCCTAAAGTCTCTGGATCTAGGCTACGGCCTTATAAAACGTGAGAAAAGATCCGCCCTGGATCGAGGCCACGGCCTCAGAGGTTCGGCCCCGCACGCATACTCTCAAACGCGGGCGCGAACCGACAAAAGCGTAACAAAACGAGTCGGAACCGTCGAAGGATCTCGGCGTCGGCCGTAAAACGGAAACCCCCGGTCGCGGAGGGCCCCCGGCCGTCGGTCGGGCGGGCGCGAGGATAGGTCACCCGAGCGGTCTCGGAGACCCGGAAGCCGGTCGGGCGAGCGGCCGGCCCCGGTGCCTCCTGCCCTCTCGGGCGCACCGACCCCGCGCGCTTCGTCTCGGGCGACGTCGGAAGGCCTCACGGGCGGTCCCGGGAGTCCCGGAAGTCGGTCGGGCGAGCGGCCGGCCCCGGGGCGTCCCTGATTCTCGTGGGGCGCGGACGAAGGAGCGAGCGAGCGTGGAAGTCGAGTGGAGCGGCTTCCAGGGTCCGAGACCCTCTCCGTGTGACAGACGAAGGTGCATCGTCTGGGGCGGGACAGGGCCGCCGACCTCTATGGAAGTCGAGTGGGGCGGCTTCCAGGGTCCAAGACCCTCTCAGTGTGACAGACGAAGGTGCATCGTCTGGGGCGGGACAGGGCCGCCTTCCTCTATGGAAGTCGAGTGTGGCGGCTCGTTTACTTCCAGGGTCCAAGACCCTCTCAGTCGCACCGACAAAGGTGCTTCGTCCCCGGACGGGGACGGGCCGGCCTCCCCGGCCCTTATGGAAGTCGAGTTGGGTTGCTCGTGCACTTCCAGGGTCCAAGACCCTCTCGGTCGCACCGACAAAGGTGCTTCGTGTCTGGGCGGGACAGGGCCGCCGATCGCTATGGAAGTCGAGTTGGGTGGCTCGCGCACTTCCAGGGTCCAAGACCCTCTCGGTCGCACCGACAAAGGTGCTTCGTGTCTGGGCGGGACAGGGCCGCCGACCGCTATGGAAGTCGAGTTGGGTGGCTCGTGCACTTCCAGGGTCCTCGACCCTCTCAGTCGCACCGACAAAGGTGCATCGTCCCCGGGCACGGACGGGGACGGGCCGGCCTCCCCGGCCTCAGTGAAAAAGTCGAGTCGGGTGACTCGCGCACTTCCAGGGTCGACGACCCTCTCAGTCGCACCGACAAAGGTGCATCGTCCCCGGGCACGGACGGGGACGGGCCGGCCTCCCCGGCCTCAGTGAAAAAGTCGAGTCGGGTGACTCGCGCACTTCCAGGGTCGACGACCCTCTCGGTCGCACCGACAAAGGTGCATCGTCCCCGGGCACGGACGGGGACGGGCCGGCCTCCCCGGCCTCAGCTAAAGTCGAGTCGGGTGACTCGCGCACTTCCAGGGTCGACGACCCTACATGTCAGGCCGACGAAGGCGCTTCGTCTTGGGCGGGACAGGGCCGCCGACGATTATGGATCCCAAGTCGGGTGGCTCGCGCACTTCCAGGGTCACGGACCCTCTCACTCTTACCGACGAAGGTGCGTCGTCCCGGCCGAGTCCCGGGCCGGGCCCCGTCCAGCAGGGGACGGTAGGGTGAACAGGTGCCATCGGGTATATAGGGAAGAGCACCTCGCGACTCTCCAAGGTTGCGGTAGGCCGGATCTCGGGACCTCTCGAGCCCGGCGAGAGGCCTCGTACGTCAGACACAAATGCCTCGAAAAGTCCCGGGCACGCACACGGAGGTAGTGACGAACGAATAAAACGAATGGCACGTCATCCAAGGAAGGCAAGCACCGGCGTCGGCCGTTAAACGAACCACACCGGCGTCGGCCGTTAAACGAACCACACCGGGCGGGACAGGGCCGCCCACGTCTCAGCCGATATGACCGCCGCCTGGAGTGATGCCCAGCCAACGGAGTATGGTCATGGCCCTGA
>NW_027395286.1:32500-40000 GCF_027580225.2 Misgurnus anguillicaudatus
AAAGGGTCTAGAGGCTTTAGGCAGTCAGACCACACGAGAGATTTCTTTGTACGGGTCAAAAATTTTTCGCCTAGCTCCCCGGGAGCCGGCGTTCGGGTATGACGGGCGGGGGCCCCCGGCGAACCAGGGCGCAAAGTCGGGGGCCCCTCGGGCGCTCGGGGGCCGAACGGAACCCCCGGACGCGCCCAACTTATACCATTATACGGTAGGCGGTCGACGGTAGGGCTAGGGTTCGGGAGGCCCTCGGGCCCCGGGCCCCGGAATTCGGCACGTCGCGTCTGCCGGGGCCCCTTTGTCGGGGCCCCGAGTTCCGCGGCTCCTGGTGCGACAGGAAGTCCCACCTGTAACTTATTAAGCGGCAGACGGAAAGGCCTATATCTCAGGGGTCGAAGGTCGCAGGGCCCCGAATCTCGCCACGGCGTATCGACTCGGGTCCCCGCCCCGGGGCCCGGGGTCCCGCGTCTCCTGGCCCTTCCGGAACGCGTCTCGTGGCAAAAAAAAAGTGCTACTCGAGCACATGGCGCTAAGGTGACCGTGTGGTGCGGAGGTGTAAGAGCGGTTAACGAGAGACGCTTTCTCGCGCCTGCCGTTCGTCGGGGGCCGCGCGACGCAACTTTCTGTAAAGTTTGGAGCCCCTCGGGCCCTCGGGGGCCGCGCGGGAGCCGTGTCCGTTTGGCGTCAAACAAGTCGCGGGTGGGAGTTTCCTGTTTGGCAGGAAGGTCGCAGGGGCACGGAACTCGGCAGGCCGCATCGCCCGGGGCCCCAGAGTCGGGGCCCCGAGTTCCGCGGCCCCAGGTGCGACAGGAAGTCCCACCTGTAACTTATTAGGCGGCAGACGGACAGGCCTATATCTCAGGGGTCGAAGGTCGCAGGGGCCCGAAACTCGGCACGGTGTAACGGCGAGGGCCAACGGGTCGGGGCCCGGAGTTCCGCGGCTCCCGGCCCTTTTTGGGCCTGTTTGTACCTCGTAGAAAACTGCTGTTTGAGGCCTACACGAGCACATGGTCTCATAGAGGCCTATGTAAAGCAGAGAGATGCATTAAAAATAATAAAAAATACTTTTTTGCACCTCCGGGACGCGGCCCCGCCGTATGTCGTCGAGGGCCACGCGACGCAACTTTCTGTAAAGTTTGGGGCTCCTCGGGCCCTCGGGGGCCGCGCGGGAGCCGTGTCCGTTTGGCGTCAAACAAGTCGCCGGTGGGAGTTTCCTGTTTGGCAGGAAGGTCGCAGGGGCCCGGAACACGGCACGCCGCATCGCCCGGGGCCCCAGAGTCGGGGCCCCGAGTTCCGCGGCCCCAGGTGCGACCGGAAGTCCCACCTGTAACTTATTAGGCGGCAGACGGACAGGCCTATATCTCAGGGGTCGAAGGTCGCAGGGGCCCGAAACTCGGCACGGCGTAACGGCGAGGGCCCCCGAGTCGGGGCCCGGAGTCCCGCGGCTCCTGGCCCTTTCGGAGCCTGTTTGTTATTGGCTAATAAGTTACTGCTGGAGATGATTACTTGAAAAACTCTAAGTCCAAAACAGCATCCCATTCGTAACTTAAATGCCATCCCAGTCATGGCTTAATTTACTTGAAATAAACATCCCAGTCATGGCTTAAATAAGCTTCAAATGTACATGATGTGCAAAAAAAACTCTAAGTCCAAAACTGCATCCCGGTCATAGCTTATTCAGATTAAGCTACATAAGCTGTCATTGTACATCCCGACTGTAACTTATTTGACGCGGCCAAACTAGGCTGTTGGTGGACATGCAGTTTTTAGCCTAATTATGCATAAATTACATATGCAAATTACCCTATGATGTCAGACACGCCTCCCTGTACGCGTACGATCGAAAAAACACCATTTCATTTAAGAATTTTGACGAATTAACCATCTTTTTAACGAGCTGTCCAGGAACAGCCTATTTAGGCCCCATTAGAATAAGTTACAGCCAGGATGTACAGCAACAACCTATTTCCATGGTGTCAAACAAGTTACAGTCGGGATGTACAACAACAGCCTATTTCGGTCACGTCAAAGAAGTTACGGTCGGGATGTCCAATGACAATCTAATCGACCATGTCAAATAAGTTGCATTTGGGATAAAAAGTCAAAAAATCATCCCGACTGTCACTTATTAGACGCGACCGGCCTAGGCTGTTGCTGTACATCCCGACCGTAACTTATTTGACAAGACCTAAATAGGCTGTTGTTGTACATCCCGAATGTAGCTTATTCAATGGGTCCAATCTAGGCTGTTGCTGGACAAGCCGTTTTTAGCCTAATTATGCATAATTTACATATGCAAATTACCATATGATGTAAGACACGCCTCCCTGTACGCGTACGACCGAAAAAACACCGTTTCATTTACGAATTTTGACGAATTAACACTCTTTTTAACGAGCTGTCCAAGAACAGCCTATTTAGACCCCATTAGAATAAGTTACAGCCGGGATGTACAGCTACAACCTATTTCCATGGTGTCAAACAAGTTACAGTCGGGATGTACAACAACAGCCTATTTCGGTCACGTCAAAGAAGTTACGGTCGGGATGTCCAATGACAATCTAATCGACCATGTCAAACAAGTTGCATTCGGGATAAAAAGTCAAAAAATCATCCCGACTGTCACTTATTAGACGCGACCGGCCTAGGCTGTTGCTGTACATCCCGACTGTAACTTATTTGACAAGACCTAAATAGGCTGTTGTTGTACATCCCGAATGTAGCTTATTCAATGGGTCCAATCTAGGCTGTTGCTGGACAAGTCGTTTTTAGCCTAATTATGCATAATTTACATATGCAAATTACCATATGATGTAGAACACGCCTCCCTGTACGCGTACGACCGAAAAAACACCGTTTCATTTACGAATTTTGACGAATTAACACTCTTTTTAACGAGCTGTCCAAGAACAGCCTATTTAGACCCCATTAGAATAAGTTACAGCCGGGATGTACAGCGACAACCTATTTCCATGGTGTCAAACAAGTTACAGTCGGGATGTACAACAACAGCCTATTTCGGTCACGTCAAATAGGTTACGGCCGGGATGTCCAATGACAACTTAATCGACCATGTCAAATAAGTTGCATTTGGGATAAAAAGTCAAAAAATCATCCCGACTGTCACTTATTGGACGCGACCGGCCTAGGCTGTTGCTGTACATCCCGACTGTAACTTATTGGACAAGACCTAAATAGGCTGTTGTTGTACATCCCAAACGTAGCTTATTCAATGGGTCCAATATAGGCTGTTGCTGGACAAGCCGTTTTTAACCTAATTATGCATAATTTACATATGCAAATTACCCTATGATGTTAGACACGCCTCCCTGTACGCGTACGACCGAAAAAACACCGTTTCATTTACGAATTTTGACGAATTAACACTCTTTTTAACGAGCTGTCCAAGAACAGCCTATTTAGACCCCATTAGAATAAGTTACAGCCGGGATGTACAGCTACAACCTATTTCCATGGTGTCAAACAAGTTACAGTCGGGATGTACAACAACAGCCTATTTCGGTCACGTCAAAGAAGTTACGGTCGGGATGTCCAATGACAATCTAATCGACCATGTCAAACAAGTTGCATTCGGGATAAAAAGTCAAAAAATCATCCCGACTGTCACTTATTAGACGCGACCGGCCTAGGCTGTTGCTGTACATCCCGACTGTAACTTATTGGACAAGACCTAAATAGGCTGTTGTTGTACATCCCAAACGTAGCTTATTCAATGGGTCCAATATAGGCTGTTGCTGGACAAGCCGTTTTTAACCTAATTATGCATAATTTACATATGCAAATTACCCTATGATGTTAGACACGCCCCCCTGTACGCGTACGACCGAAAAAACACCGTTTAATTTACGAATTTTGACGAATTAACACTCTTTTTAACGAGCTGTCCAGGAACAGCCTATTTAGGCCCCATTAGAATAAGTTACAGCCGGGATGTACAGCTACAACCTATTTCCATGGTGTCAAACAAGTTACAGGCGGGATGTACAACAACAGCTTATTTCGGTCACGTCAAATAGGTTACGGCCGGGATGTCCAATGACAACTTAATCGACCATGTCAAATAAGTTGCATTTGGGATAAAAATTCAAAAAATCATCCCGACTGTCACTTATTGGACGCGACCGGCCTAGGCTGTTGCTGTACATCCCGACTGTAACTTATTGGACAAGACCTAAATAGGCTGTTGTTGTACATCCCAAATGTAGCTTATTCAATGGGTCCAATCTAGGCTGTTGCTGGACAAGCCGTTTTTAGCCTAATTATGCATAATTTACATATGCAAATGACCCTATGATGTCAAACACGCCTTCCTGTAGGCGTACAACCGAAAAAACACCATTGCCTTTGCGAATTTTGACGAATTAACACTCTTTTTAACCCTCTGTCCGGGAACAGCCTATTTAGGCCCTTTCGAATAAGTTACAGTCGGGATGTACACCAATAACCTAATTTGGTTGCGTCAAATAAGTTGCAATCGGACACGGGCAGCTTATCCACATCCATGATCCAGGGTGCTCGACCCACCCAACCCTTCCGACCAGGGAGCCCCATGGCCGGATACGGTGGTGTCCAACAACAGCCTATTCTGATCGCGTCAAATAAGTTGCAGTTGGACACGGGCAGCTTATCCACATCCATGATCCAGGGTGCTCGACCCACCCAGCCCTTCCGACCAGGGAGCCCCATGGCCGGATACGGTGGTGTCCAACAACAGCCTATTCTGATCGCGTCAAATAAGTTGCAGTTGGACACGGGCAGCTTATCCACATCCATGATCCAGGGTGCTCGACCCACCCAGCCCTTCCGACCAGGGAGCCCCATGGCCGGATACGGTGGTGTCCAACAACAGCCTATTCTGATCACATCAAATAAGTTGCAGTTGGACACGGGCAGCTTATCCACATCCATGATCCAGGGTGCTCGACCCACCCAGCCCTTCCGACCAGGGAGCTCCACGATCGTGTCCAACACCAGCCTAGTCTGGTCGCTTCGAATAAGTTACAACCGGACAAGATCAGCTTAAAAACTCTAAGTCCAAAACAGCATCCCATTCATAACTTATTAGCATGGTCAAAATAAGCTGATGCTGGGATAGACTAACGCTTCAAAACCTAAGTCGATGGGGGTTGACCAACGGTCGGAGATCGTTTCGGGTTGACCAACGGTCGGAACGTCCACAAGGCCCTGGAGGATGTGGCTTTGTCCGGAAGGGGGGTGCTTAAAAGTGGGATGCCCAGGCCAAAACGGAGAGCCGGGTACGTCCCCTCGGAGCTCCAGTGTGCGCGCTCGGGGTCCAAGGTACCCCATGGCCGGATAGGGTGGTGCCCGACAGCAGCCTAGTCTGGTCGCGTCAAATAAGTTGCAGTTGGACACGGGCAGGAGACACACTTCCACGCCTCAGGGTGCTCGACCCACCCAGCCCTTCCGACCAGGGAGCTCCACTATCGTGTCCGACAGCAGCTTATGCTAAGTGCATGAAATAAGTTACGACCGGACGAGATCAGCTTAAAAACTCTAAGTCCAAAAAAGCATCCCGTTCATAGCTTTTTCACATGGCCAAAATAAGCTGATACTGGGATTGACCAACGCTCCAAAACCTAAGTCGATGGGGGTTGACCAACGGTGGGGGATCTTTTCGGGTTGACCAACGGTCGGAATTTCCACAAGGGCCGGGAGGGTGGGGCTTTGTCCGGAGGGGGGGTGCTTAAGAGTGGGAGGCCCGGGCCCGAATGGAGAGCCGGGTACGGTCTCTAGGGAGCTCCAGGGTGTCCGTCTCAGGGTCCGAGGACCCCCATGGCCGGATACGGTGGTGTCCAACAACAGCCTATTCTGGTCGCGTCAAATAAGTTGCAGTTGGACACGGGCAGGAGACACACTTCCACGCCTCAGGGTGCTCGACCCACTCAGCCCTTCCGACCAGGGAGCTCCACAATCGTGTCCAACAACAGCCTATTTGGGTCACGTCAAATAAGTTACAATCGGACAAGGTGACCGAAAAACCTCTAAGTCCAAAACAGCATCCCGGTCGTAACTTAAATCGCTTAGGGGTTTTCGCGTCAAATACGTTACAGTCGGGATGTCCAATGGCAACCTAAATATCATCCCGACCGGCACTTATTTGATGTCGTCGATTAGGTTGTCATTGTACATCCCGACCTTAGCCTACTTTGACCCTTGGAGTAAGTTACGACCGGACGAGGTTGGGAAAAAAACTCTAAGTCCAAAACAGCATCCCGATCGTAGCTTATTCAGCTTAAGTTCCATAAGCTGTCATTGTACATCCCGACTGTAACGTATTTGACGCGGCCAAACTAGGCTGTTGCTGGACAAGCCGTTTTAAGCTAATTATGCATAATTTAAATATGCAAATTAACCCTATGACGTCAGACACGCCTCCCTGTACGCGTACGAACGAAAAAACACCATTGGAATTATGAATTTTGACGAGTTAACCCTCTATTTAACACTGTCCAGCAACAGCCTATTTGGGCCCTTTCGAATGAGTTACGGCTGGGATGTACACCAACAACCTAATGTGGTAGCGTCAAAAGGGTTACAGTCGGGATGTACAACGACAGCCTATTTTGGTAGTGTCAAATAGGTTACGGCCGGGATGTCCAATGACAACTTAATCGACCATGTCAAATAAGTTGCATTTGGGATACAAGATCCCGGTCGTAACTTAAACTGCTTGGGAGTTTTTACGTCAAATAGGTTGTGGTCGGGATGTACAATGGCAACCTATTCTACCACGTCAGAAAGTTACATTTGGGATATAAATGTTAAATATCATCCCGACCGTCACTTATTTGATGTCGTCGAATAGGTTACGACCGGACAAAGGCTGTCGCCGTACATCCCGACCGTAGCCTATTCTGACCAGCGGAATAAGTTACGGCCGGACGAGATCGGACGAAAAACTCTAAGTCCAAAACGGCATCCCGGTCGTGGCCTAAATTGCTTAGGGGTTTTCGCGTCAAATACGTTGTAGTCGGGATGTCCAATGGCAACTTATTCAACCGTGTCGGATAAGTTACAATTGGGATATAAATGTTAAATATCATCCCGACCGTCACTTATTTGATGTCGTCGAATAGGTTGTGGCTGTACATCCCGGCCGCAGCCTATTTTGACCCTTGGAATAAGTTACGACCGGACAAAACAGCCTCCCGGTCGTGGCTTAAATTGCTTGGGGATTTTCGCGTCAAATACGTTGTAGTCGGGATGTCCGATGGCAACCTATTCAACCACGTCGGATAAGTTACAATTGGGATATAAATGTTAAATATCATCCCGACCGTCGCTTATTTGACGTCGTCGAATAGGTTGTGGCTGTACATCCCGGCCGCAGCCTATTTTGACCCTTAGAATAAGTTACGACCGGACAAAGGCTGTCGCCGTACATCCCGACCGTAGCCTATTCTGACCAGCGGAATAAGTTACGGCCGGACGAGATCGGACGAAAAACTCTAAGTCCAAAACGGC
>NW_027395286.1:45000-55000 GCF_027580225.2 Misgurnus anguillicaudatus
GGACGTATGGCGCCCGAGCTACGGCCGTTTAAAGGTGCCGCGGTGGTGGTCCGTATCTCGGCCGGGGAAAGGGTTAGAGAGACGCGGGTTGGCTCGTCTGAAAGGTCTCCTCCGGTGGAGTGAGGGATCCAAAGGGCTTAGGTCTCGGACGTATGGCGCCCGAGCTACGGCCGTTTAAAGGTGCCGCGGTGGTGGTCCGTATCTCGGCCGGGGAAAGGGTTAGAGAGACGCGGGTTGGCTCGTCTGAAAGGTCTCCTCCGGTGGAGTGAGGGATCCAAAGGGCTTAGGTCTCGGACGTATGGCGCCCGAGCTACGGCCGTTTAAAGGTGCCGCGGTGGTGGTCCGTATCTCGGCCGGGGAAAGGGTTAGAGAGACGCGGGTTGGCTCGTCTGAAAGGTCTCCTCCGGTGGAGTGAGGGATCCAAAGGGCTTAGGTCTCGGACGTATGGCGCCCGAGCTACGGCCGTTTAAAGGTGCCGCGGTGGTGGTCCGTATCTCGGCCGGGGAAAGGGTTAGAGAGACGCGGGTTGGCTCGTCTGAAAGGTCTCCTCCGGTGGAGTGAGGGATCCAAAGGGCCAAGGTCTCGGACGTATGGCGCCCGAGCTACGGCCGTTTAAAGGTCCGGCGGTGGTGGTCCGTATCTCGGCCGGTGTTAGGGTTAGAGAGACGCGGGTTGGCTCGTCTGAAAGGTCTCCTCCGGTGGAGTAAGGGATCCAAAGGGCTAAGGTCTCGGACGTAAGGCGCCCGAGCTACGGCCGTTTAAAGGTGCCGCGGTGGTGGTCCGTATCTCGGCCGGGGAAAGGGTTAGAGAGACGCGGGTTGGCTCGTCTGAAAGGTCTCCTCCGGTGGAGTGAGGGATCCAAAGGGCTAAGGTCTCGGACGTATGGCGCCCGAGCTACGGCCGTTTAAAGGTCCGGCGGTGGTGGTCCGTATCTCGGCCGGTGTTAGGGTTAGAGAGACGCGGGTTGGCTCGTCTGAAAGGTCTCCTCCGGTGGAGTAAGGGATCCAAAGGGCTAAGGTCTCGGACGTAAGGCGCCCGAGCTACGGCCGTTTAAAGGTGCCGCGGTGGTGGTCCGTATCTCGGCCGGGGAAAGGGTTAGAGAGACGCGGGTTGGCTCGTCTGAAAGGTCTCCTCCGGTGGAGTGAGGGATCCAAAGGGCTAAGGTCTCGGACGTATGGCGCCCGAGCTACGGCCGTTTAAAGGTCCGGCGGTGGTGGTCCGTATCTCGGCCGGTGTTAGGGTTAGAGAGACGCGGGTTGGCTCGTCTGAAAGGTCTCCTCCGGTGGAGTAAGGGATCCAAAGGGCTAAGGTCTCGGACGTAAGGCGCCCGAGCTACGGCCGTTTAAAGGTGCCGCGGTGGTGGTCCGTATCTCGGCCGGGGTTAGGGTTAGAGAGACGCGGGTTGGCTCGTCTGAAAGGTCCCCTCGGATAGAGTAACCGACCCAAGGGGCTAAGGTCTCGGACTTAAGGCGCCCGAGCTACGGCCTTTTAAAGGTGCGGCGGTGGTACTCCGTATCTCGGCCGCGGAAGGGGCTAGAGACTCGCGGGTGGGCTCGTTCGAAAGGTCTCCTCCGGTGGAGTAAACGATCCAAAGGGCTAAGGTCTCGGACTTAAGGCGCCCGAGCTACGGCCTTTTAAAGGTGCGGCGGTGGTACTCCGTATCTCGGCCGCGGAAGGGGCTAGAGACTCGCGGGTGGGCTCGTTCGAAAGGTCTCCTCCGGTGGAGTAAACGATCCAAAGTGCTAAGGTCTCGGACTTAAGGCGCCCGAGCTACGGCCTTTTAAAGGTGCGGCGGTGGTACTCCGTATCTCGGCCGCGGAAGGGGCTAGAGACTCGCGGGTGGGCTCGTTCGAAAGGTCTCCCCCCGCGGAGCCACCGACCCAAAGGGCTAAGGTCTCGGACCTAAGGCGCCCGAGCTACGGCCGTGGGAAAATCCGGAGACGGACCGGCCTATCCCCCCCGCGGAAGGGGCTAGAGACCCGCGGGTGGGCTCGTTCGAAAGGTCTCCTCCGGTAGAGCCACCGACCCGAAGGGCTAAGGTCTCGGCCCCGAGGCGCCCGAGATACGGCCGTAGGAAGTTTTCCGAACTTCGACCGGAAGTATCTCCGGCCCCCGGGGTCGCACGGACTCGCGGCCGGCGTCGTCGGAAAGCCCCGGGCGAGACCTTTCGAACGAGACCGGCCGCGCCTCCGGCCGACGAACGCAGCGGACGCTAGGGGCGCCCGAGCTCCGGACGAGCGTTTTTTTTTTTTCGAACCGCCGTATCTCGGCCGCGGAAAGGGTCAGCGGGTCGAGGGCGGGCTCGTTCGAAAGGTCCCCTCGGGTAGAGCGAACGACCCGAAGGGCTAAGGTCTCGGACCCGAGGCGCCGGAGCTACGGCCGCGGGAATGTCCGCGGGCGGCCCCCCGTATCTCCGCCGCGGAAGGGGCCAGAGACTCGCGGGTGGGCTCGTTCGACAGGCCCCCTCCGGCGGACCGACCGACCCGAAGGTCGAAGGCCCCGGGCCCGAGGCGCCGGCGCGGCGCGGTAACGAAATTCGGATTTTCGACCGGAAGTATCTCCGGCCCCCGGGGTCGCACGGACTCGCGGCCGGCGTCGCCGGAAAGCCCCGGACGAGACCTTTCCAACGAGCCCGGCCGCGAGTCCGTGCGACCCCGGGGGCCGGAGATACGGCGCCCGGCAGTTCATTGGCCGATATCTCGGAAACGGTGCGTCGTACGGCCTCGCCGGCTAACGCAGGCCCCCGGGGGCACCCGGGCGACCGGTCGACCTCCGGGCACCCCGACCCCGCCGACCCAGGCCGAGGGGAGGCCTCCGAGGCGGGCAGGCCGCGGCCGCCGACCCCCCTGGGTGAAATCCGGGCGGCCCGCGCACCTCCGGGCCCCCCGACCCTCTCGTCCGGGCCGAGGGGAGGCCTCCGAGGCGGGCATGCCGCGGTCGCAGACCCCCCCTGGGTGAAATCCGGGCGGCCCGCGCACCTCCAGGCCCCCCGACCCTCTCGTCCGGGCCGACCGAGGCGCACCCTCCCGGCCGCGGACCCGGCGGGGTCCCCCACGGCAAGGGACGGTAGGGCGAACAGGTGCCATCGGGTATATAGGGGAGAGCGTCCTCGGCGAGCCAGCCCTTCGATCTCGCGCGAGCCTACCCGACCTAGGCTCACCCTCCCCGGGCACGGGGTCGGGCTCCCTCCCCCTGGAGGTCCGGACCTCCAGGGCGCCCGACCCTGCCTCCCCTGCCCGAGGGGAGGCCTCCGAGGCGGGCGGGACAGGGCCGCCCTCCCTCCTGGAAGTCGGGGACCTCCAGGGCCCTCGACCCAGCCTCCCCTGCCCGAAGGGGTGACTCAGGAGCGGACACCGGGCCGGGACAGGGCCGCCCTCCCTCCTGGAAGTCGGGGACCTCCAGGGCCCCCGACCCTGCCTCCCCTGCCCGAGGGGAGGCCTCCGAGGCGGGCGGGACAGGGCCGCCCTCCCTCCTGGAAGTCGGGGACCTCCAGGGCCCTCGACCCAGCCTCCCCTGCCCGAAGGGGTGACTCAGGAGCGGACACCGGGTCGGGACAGGGCCGCCCTCCCTCCTGGAAGTCGGGGACCTCCAGGGCCCTCGACCCAGCCTCCCCTGCCCGAAGGGGTGACTCAGGAGCGGACACCGGGCCGGGACAGGGCCGCCCTCCCTCCTGGAAGTCGGGGACCTCCAGGGCCCCCGACCCTGCCTCCCCTGCCCGAAGGGGTGACTCAGGAGCGGACACCGGGTCGGGACAGGGCCGCCCTCCCTCCTGGAAGTCGGGGACCTCCAGGGCCCTCGACCCAGCCTACCTAGCCCGAATGGGTGACTCAGGAGCGGACACCGGGTGGGGACAGGGCCGCCCTCCCTCCTGGAAGTCGGGGACCTCCAGGGCACACGACCCAGCCTCCCCTGCACCGACAAAGGTGCATCGTCCCCGGGCACGGACGGGGACGGGCCGGCCTCCCCGGCCTCAGTGGAAAAAGTCGAGTCGGGTGGCTCGCGCACTTCCAGGGTCCTCGACCCTCTCAGTCGCGCCGACAAAGGTGCATCGTCCCCGGGCACGGACACGGACGGGCCGGCCTCAGTGAAAAAGTCGAGTCGGGTGGCTCGCGCACTTCCAGGGTCCTCGACCCTCTCGGTCGCACCGACAAAGGTGCATCGTGTCTGGGCGGGACAGGGCCGCCGACCGCTATGGAAGTCGAGTCGGGTGGCTCGCGCACTTCCAGGGTCCAAGACCCTCTCAGTCGCACCGACAAAGGTGCTTCGTCTCTGGGCGGGACAGGGCCGCCGACCGCTATGGAAGTCGAGTCGGGTGGCTCGTGCACTTCCAGGGTCCTCGACCCTCTCAGTCGCACCGACAAAGGTGCATCGTCCCCGGGCACGGACGGGGACGGGCCGGCCTCAGTGAAAAAGTCGAGTCGGGTGGCTCGCGCACTTCCAGTGTCCTCGACCCTCTCAGTCGCACCGACAAAGGTGCATCGTCCCCGGGCACGGACGGGGACGGGCCGGCCTCAGTGAAAAAGTCGAGTCGGGTGGCTCGCGCACTTCCAGTGTCCTCGACCCTCTCAGTCGCACCGACAAAGGTGCATCGTCCCCGGGCACGGACGGGGACGGGCCGGCCTCAGTGAAAAAGTCGAGTCGGGTGGCTCGCGCACTTCCAGGGTCCTCGACCCTCTCAGTCGCACCGACAAAGGTGCATCGTCCCCGGGCACGGACGGAGACGGGCCGGCCTCAGTGAAAAAGTCGAGTCGGGTGGCTCGCGCACTTCCAGGGTCCTCGACCCTCTCAGTCGCACCGACAAAGGTGCATCGTCCCCGGGCACGGACGGGGACGGGCCGGCCTCAGTGAAAAAGTCGAGTCGGGTGGCTCGCGCACTTCCAGGGTCCTCGACCCTCTCAGTCGCACCGACAAAGGTGCTTCGTGTCTGGGCGGGACAGGGCCGCCGACCGCTATGGAAGTCGAGTCGGGTGGCTCGCGCACTTCCAGGGTCCTCGACCCTCTCAGTCGCACCGACAAAGGTGCTTCGTGTCTGGGCGGGACAGGGCCGCCGACCGCTATGGAAGTCGAGTCGGGTGGCTCGCGCACTTCCAGGGTCCTCGACCCTCTCAGTCGCACCGACAAAGGTGCTTCGTGTCTGGGCGGGACAGGGCCGCCGACCGCTATGGAAGTCGAGTCGGGTGGCTCGCGCACTTCCAGTGTCCTCGACCCTCTCAGTCGCACCGACAAAGGTGCATCGTCCCCGGGCACGGACGGGGACGGGCCGGCCTCAGTGAAAAAGTCGAGTCGGGTGGCTCGCGCACTTCCAGTGTCCTCGACCCTCTCAGTCGCACCGACAAAGGTGCATCGTCCCCGGGCACGGACGGGGACGGGCCGGCCTCAGTGAAAAAGTCGAGTCGGGTGGCTCGCGCACTTCCAGGGTCCTCGACCCTCTCGGACGCACCGACAAAGGTGCTTCGTGTCTGGGCGGGACAGGGCCGCCGACCGCTATGGAAGTCGAGTCGGGTGGCTCGCGCACTTCCAGGGTCCAAGACCCTCTCAGTCGCACCGACAAAGGTGCTTCGTCTCTGGGCGGGACAGGGCCGCCGACCGCTATGGAAGTCGAGTCGGGTGGCTCGTGCACTTCCAGGGTCCTCGACCCTCTCAGTCGCACCGACAAAGGTGCATCGTCCCCGGGCACGGACGGGGACGGGCCGGCCTCAGTGAAAAAGTCGAGTCGGGTGGCTCGCGCACTTCCAGGGTCCAAGACCCTCTCGGTCGCACCGACAAAGGTGCTTCGTGTCTGGGCGGGACAGGGCCGCCGACCGCTATGGAAGTCGAGTCGGGTGGCTCGCGCACTTCCAGGGTCCTCGACCCTCTCAGTCGCACCGACAAAGGTGCATCGTCCCCGGGCACGGACGGGGACGGGCCGGCCTCAGTGAAAAAGTCGAGTCGGGTGGCTCGCGCACTTCCAGGGTCCTCGACCCTCTCGGTCGCACCGACAAAGGTGCATCGTCCCCGGGCACGGACGGGGACGGGCCGGCCTCAGTGAAAATGTCGAGTCGGGTGGCTCGCGCACTTCCAGGGTCCTCGACCCTCTCGGTCGCACCGACAAAGGTGCATCGTCCCCGGGCACGGACGGGGACGGGCCGGCCTCAGTGAAAAAGTCGAGTCGGGTGGCTCGCGCACTTCCAGGGTCCTCGACCCTCTCGGTCGCACCGACAAAGGTGCATCGTCCCCGGGCACGGACGGGGACGGGCCGGCCTCAGTGAAAAAGTCGAGTCGGGTGGCTCGCGCACTTCCAGGGTCCAAGACCCTCTCGGTCGCACCGACAAAGGTGCTTCGTGTCTGGGCGGGACAGGGCCGCCGACCGCTATGGAAGTCGAGTCGGGTGGCTCGCGCACTTCCAGGGTCCTCGACCCTCTCAGTCGCACCGACAAAGGTGCATCGTCCCCGGGCACGGACGGGGACGGGCCGGCCTCCCCGGCCTCAGTGAAAAAGTCGAGTCGGGTGGCTCGCGCACTTCCAGGGTCCAAGACCCTCTCGGTCGCACCGACGAAGGTGCTTCGTCTCTGGGCGGGACAGGGCCGCCGACCGCAATGGAAGTCGAGTCGGGTGGCTCGCGCACTTCCAGGGTCCTCGACCCTCTCAGTCGCACCGACAAAGGTGCATCGTCCCCGGGCACGGACGGGGACGGGCCGGCCTCCCCGGCCTCAGTGAAAAAGTCGAGTCGGGTGGCTCGTGCACTTCCAGGGTCCTCGACCCTCTCAGTCGCACCGACAAAGGTGCATCGTCCACGGGCACGGACGGGGACGGGCCGGCCTCAGTGAAAAAGTCGAGTCGGGTGGCTCGCGCACTTCCAGGGTCCTCGACCCTCTCAGTCGCACCGACGAAGGTGCATCGTCCCCGGGCACGGACGGGGACGGGCCGGCCTCCCCGGCCTCAGCGAAAGTCGAGTCGGGTGACTCGCGCACTTCCAGGGTCGGAAGCGTCCTAACCCTAACCTCCAGGGCCCTCGACCCAGCCTGCTTAGCCCGAAGGGGTGACTCAGGAGCGGACACCGGGTCGGGACAGGGCCGCCCTCCCTCCTGGAAGTCGGGGACCTCCAGGGCCCTCGACCCAGCCTACCTAGCCCGAATGGGTGACTCAGGAGCGGACACCGGGTGGGGACAGGGCCGCCCTCCCTCCTGGAAGTCGGGGACATCCAGGGCCCCCGACCCTGCCTCCCCTGCCCGAGGGGAGGCCTCCGAGGCGGGCGGGACAGGGCCGCCCTCCCTCCTGGAAGTCGGGGACCTCCAGGGCCCTCGACCAGGCCTACCTAGCCCGAATGGGTGACTCGGGAGCGGACACCGGGTGGGGACAGGGCCGCCCTCCCTCCTGGAAGTCGGGGGACCTCCAGGGCCCTCGACCAAGCCTACCTAGCCCGAATGGGTGACTCGGGAGCGGACACCGGGTGGGGACAGGGCCGCCCTCCCTCCTGGAAGTCGGGGACCTCCAGGGTACCCGACCAAGCCTACCTAGCCCGAATGGGTGACTCGGGAGCGGACGCCGGGTCGGGACAGGGCCGCCCTCCCTCCTGGAAGTCGGGGACCTCCAGGGCCCTCGACCCAGCCTGCCTAGCCCGAAGGGGTGACTCGGAAGCGGGCGCTCGGGACGGTGCGCGGCCGCCCGTGCGTCCTGGAAGTCCTACACTTCCAGGGTCTTCGACCCACCGCCGAGCCCGAGAAGACGCTCGTAAGCGGACGCGAGGGCGGTACGTGGCACACCCCTAGGCCGAAACGAGGTCTCGTGAGCGGACGCGAGGTGTGCGTCGGAAAACATGGAGCTAAAGTCGGGTGACTCGCGCACTTCCAGGGTGTCGGACCTCGTCGCGCGTACCGACGAGGGCGCCTCATCCTGGGCATGAGGTGTGCGGCGAAAAATATGGAGCTAAAGTCGGGTGACTCGCGCACTTCCAGGGTGTCGGACCTCGTCGCGCGTACCGACGCGGGCGCCTCCTCCCGGGCCCGCCACGGGCAGGGCCCCGTCTCAAAAGGGCCGGTAGTGTGAACAGGTGCCATCGGGTTTATAGGGACGAGCTCCTCGCCACTACTTCCATAGCCGTCCCAGGGCAGACAGAGACAAGAGATTCCCGTTAGGTCTGGCCCAGCCTCGGTGTGCGACGAACGAAAGAACCGTTAAAAGAACTGGAACGGTTGGAACGGTCGAAGGGCGTCTGAGGCGAGGCAGCGCCCGGGGCGAACGCGTCGGTCGCGGAGCGGCCAAAAGCTCGCAAAGAGCTCTCTCTTGTACCCGAAAGATGGGAAACCCATATCCGCGTGCCGCCTAGGCGGAAAGATCCGTCCTGGATCCAGGCTACGGCCTAAAAAGAAAAGCTTTCTTGGGTGATGGGAACTCGGCTACGGCCGCAAAAAGATCCGCCCTGGATCAATGCTACGGCTTAAAAACCACCAAAAGATCCGCCCTGGATCAAGGCTACGGCCTAAAAACGGCAATAAGATCCAAAAGTCCCTGGATCTGTAGGCTACGGACGTGAAAAGATCCGCCCTGGATCAAAGCTACGGCTTAAAAACCTGTTAAAAGATCCGCCCTGGATCAACGCTACGGCTCACGAGCCGCTAAAAGATCCTAAAGTCTCTGGATCTAGGCTACGGCCTTATAAAACGTGAGAAAAGATCCGCCCTGGATCGAGGCCACGGCCTCAGAGGTTCGGCCCCGCACGCATACTCTCAAACGCGGGCGCGAACCGACAAAAGCGTAACAAAACGAGTCGGAACCGTCGAAGGATCTCGGCGTCGGCCGTAAAACGGAAACCCCCGGTCGCGGAGGGCCCCCGGCCGTCGGTCGGGCGGGCGCGAGGATAGGTCACCCGAGCGGTCTCGGAGACCCGGAAGCCGGTCGGGCGAGCGGCCGGCCCCGGTGCCTCCTGCCCTCTCGGGCGCACCGACCCCGCGCGCTTCGTCTCGGGCGACGTCGGAAGGCCTCACGGGCGGTCCCGGGAGTCCCGGAAGTCGGTCGGGCGAGCGGCCGGCCCCGGGGCGTCCCTGATTCTCGTGGGGCGCGGACGAAGGAGCGAGCGAGCGTGGAAGTCGAGTGGAGCGGCTTCCAGGGTCCGAGACCCTCTCCGTGTGACAGACGAAGGTGCATCGTCTGGGGCGGGACAGGGCCGCCGACCTCTATGGAAGTCGAGTGGGGCGGCTTCCAGGGTCCAAGACCCTCTCAGTGTGACAGACGAAGGTGCATCGTCTGGGGCGGGACAGGGCCGCCTTCCTCTATGGAAGTCGAGTGTGGCGGCTCGTTTACTTCCAGGGTCCAAGACCCTCTCAGTCGCACCGACAAAGGTGCTTCGTCCCCGGACGGGGACGGGCCGGCCTCCCCGGCCCTTATGGAAGTCGAGTTGGGTTGCTCGTGCACTTCCAGGGTCCAAGACCCTCTCGGTCGCACCGACAAAGGTGCTTCGTGTCTGGGCGGGACAGGGCCGCCGATCGCTATGGAAGTCGAGTTGGGTGGCTCGCGCACTTCCAGGGTCCAAGACCCTCTCGGTCGCACCGACAAAGGTGCTTCGTGTCTGGGCGGGACAGGGCCGCCGACCGCTATGGAAGTCGAGTTGGGTGGCTCGTGCACTTCCAGGGTCCTCGACCCTCTCAGTCGCACCGACAAAGGTGCATCGTCCCCGGGCACGGACGGGGACGGGCCGGCCTCCCCGGCCTCAGTGAAAAAGTCGAGTCGGGTGACTCGCGCACTTCCAGGGTCGACGACCCTCTCAGTCGCACCGACAAAGGTGCATCGTCCCCGGGCACGGACGGGGACGGGCCGGCCTCCCCGGCCTCAGTGAAAAAGTCGAGTCGGGTGACTCGCGCACTTCCAGGGTCGACGACCCTCTCGGTCGCACCGACAAAGGTGCATCGTCCCCGGGCACGGACGGGGACGGGCCGGCCTCCCCGGCCTCAGCTAAAGTCGAGTCGGGTGACTCGCGCACTTCCAGGGTCGACGACCCTACATGTCAGGCCGACGAAGGCGCTTC
>NW_027395286.1:65000-75000 GCF_027580225.2 Misgurnus anguillicaudatus
CAAAGGGCTAAGGTCTCGGACGTAAGGCGCCCGAGCTACGGCCGTTTAAAGGTGCCGCGGTGGTGGTCCGTATCTCGGCCGGGGAAAGGGTTAGAGAGACGCGGGTTGGCTCGTCTGAAAGGTCTCCTCCGGTGGAGTGAGGGATCCAAAGGGCTAAGGTCTCGGACGTATGGCGCCCGAGCTACGGCCGTTTAAAGGTCCGGCGGTGGTGGTCCGTATCTCGGCCGGTGTTAGGGTTAGAGAGACGCGGGTTGGCTCGTCTGAAAGGTCTCCTCCGGTGGAGTAAGGGATCCAAAGGGCTAAGGTCTCGGACGTAAGGCGCCCGAGCTACGGCCGTTTAAAGGTGCCGCGGTGGTGGTCCGTATCTCGGCCGGGGAAAGGGTTAGAGAGACGCGGGTTGGCTCGTCTGAAAGGTCTCCTCCGGTGGAGTGAGGGATCCAAAGGGCTAAGGTCTCGGACGTATGGCGCCCGAGCTACGGCCGTTTAAAGGTCCGGCGGTGGTGGTCCGTATCTCGGCCGGTGTTAGGGTTAGAGAGACGCGGGTTGGCTCGTCTGAAAGGTCTCCTCCGGTGGAGTAAGGGATCCAAAGGGCTAAGGTCTCGGACGTAAGGCGCCCGAGCTACGGCCGTTTAAAGGTGCCGCGGTGGTGGTCCGTATCTCGGCCGGGGTTAGGGTTAGAGAGACGCGGGTTGGCTCGTCTGAAAGGTCCCCTCGGATAGAGTAACCGACCCAAGGGGCTAAGGTCTCGGACTTAAGGCGCCCGAGCTACGGCCTTTTAAAGGTGCGGCGGTGGTACTCCGTATCTCGGCCGCGGAAGGGGCTAGAGACTCGCGGGTGGGCTCGTTCGAAAGGTCTCCTCCGGTGGAGTAAACGATCCAAAGGGCTAAGGTCTCGGACTTAAGGCGCCCGAGCTACGGCCTTTTAAAGGTGCGGCGGTGGTACTCCGTATCTCGGCCGCGGAAGGGGCTAGAGACTCGCGGGTGGGCTCGTTCGAAAGGTCTCCTCCGGTGGAGTAAACGATCCAAAGTGCTAAGGTCTCGGACTTAAGGCGCCCGAGCTACGGCCTTTTAAAGGTGCGGCGGTGGTACTCCGTATCTCGGCCGCGGAAGGGGCTAGAGACTCGCGGGTGGGCTCGTTCGAAAGGTCTCCCCCCGCGGAGCCACCGACCCAAAGGGCTAAGGTCTCGGACCTAAGGCGCCCGAGCTACGGCCGTGGGAAAATCCGGAGACGGACCGGCCTATCCCCCCCGCGGAAGGGGCTAGAGACCCGCGGGTGGGCTCGTTCGAAAGGTCTCCTCCGGTAGAGCCACCGACCCGAAGGGCTAAGGTCTCGGCCCCGAGGCGCCCGAGATACGGCCGTAGGAAGTTTTCCGAACTTCGACCGGAAGTATCTCCGGCCCCCGGGGTCGCACGGACTCGCGGCCGGCGTCGTCGGAAAGCCCCGGGCGAGACCTTTCGAACGAGACCGGCCGCGCCTCCGGCCGACGAACGCAGCGGACGCTAGGGGCGCCCGAGCTCCGGACGAGCGTTTTTTTTTTTTCGAACCGCCGTATCTCGGCCGCGGAAAGGGTCAGCGGGTCGAGGGCGGGCTCGTTCGAAAGGTCCCCTCGGGTAGAGCGAACGACCCGAAGGGCTAAGGTCTCGGACCCGAGGCGCCGGAGCTACGGCCGCGGGAATGTCCGCGGGCGGCCCCCCGTATCTCCGCCGCGGAAGGGGCCAGAGACTCGCGGGTGGGCTCGTTCGACAGGCCCCCTCCGGCGGACCGACCGACCCGAAGGTCGAAGGCCCCGGGCCCGAGGCGCCGGCGCGGCGCGGTAACGAAATTCGGATTTTCGACCGGAAGTATCTCCGGCCCCCGGGGTCGCACGGACTCGCGGCCGGCGTCGCCGGAAAGCCCCGGACGAGACCTTTCCAACGAGCCCGGCCGCGAGTCCGTGCGACCCCGGGGGCCGGAGATACGGCGCCCGGCAGTTCATTGGCCGATATCTCGGAAACGGTGCGTCGTACGGCCTCGCCGGCTAACGCAGGCCCCCGGGGGCACCCGGGCGACCGGTCGACCTCCGGGCACCCCGACCCCGCCGACCCAGGCCGAGGGGAGGCCTCCGAGGCGGGCAGGCCGCGGCCGCCGACCCCCCTGGGTGAAATCCGGGCGGCCCGCGCACCTCCGGGCCCCCCGACCCTCTCGTCCGGGCCGAGGGGAGGCCTCCGAGGCGGGCATGCCGCGGTCGCAGACCCCCCCTGGGTGAAATCCGGGCGGCCCGCGCACCTCCAGGCCCCCCGACCCTCTCGTCCGGGCCGACCGAGGCGCACCCTCCCGGCCGCGGACCCGGCGGGGTCCCCCACGGCAAGGGACGGTAGGGCGAACAGGTGCCATCGGGTATATAGGGGAGAGCGTCCTCGGCGAGCCAGCCCTTCGATCTCGCGCGAGCCTACCCGACCTAGGCTCACCCTCCCCGGGCACGGGGTCGGGCTCCCTCCCCCTGGAGGTCCGGACCTCCAGGGCGCCCGACCCTGCCTCCCCTGCCCGAGGGGAGGCCTCCGAGGCGGGCGGGACAGGGCCGCCCTCCCTCCTGGAAGTCGGGGACCTCCAGGGCCCTCGACCCAGCCTCCCCTGCCCGAAGGGGTGACTCAGGAGCGGACACCGGGCCGGGACAGGGCCGCCCTCCCTCCTGGAAGTCGGGGACCTCCAGGGCCCCCGACCCTGCCTCCCCTGCCCGAGGGGAGGCCTCCGAGGCGGGCGGGACAGGGCCGCCCTCCCTCCTGGAAGTCGGGGACCTCCAGGGCCCTCGACCCAGCCTCCCCTGCCCGAAGGGGTGACTCAGGAGCGGACACCGGGTCGGGACAGGGCCGCCCTCCCTCCTGGAAGTCGGGGACCTCCAGGGCCCTCGACCCAGCCTCCCCTGCCCGAAGGGGTGACTCAGGAGCGGACACCGGGCCGGGACAGGGCCGCCCTCCCTCCTGGAAGTCGGGGACCTCCAGGGCCCCCGACCCTGCCTCCCCTGCCCGAAGGGGTGACTCAGGAGCGGACACCGGGTCGGGACAGGGCCGCCCTCCCTCCTGGAAGTCGGGGACCTCCAGGGCCCTCGACCCAGCCTACCTAGCCCGAATGGGTGACTCAGGAGCGGACACCGGGTGGGGACAGGGCCGCCCTCCCTCCTGGAAGTCGGGGACCTCCAGGGCACACGACCCAGCCTCCCCTGCACCGACAAAGGTGCATCGTCCCCGGGCACGGACGGGGACGGGCCGGCCTCCCCGGCCTCAGTGGAAAAAGTCGAGTCGGGTGGCTCGCGCACTTCCAGGGTCCTCGACCCTCTCAGTCGCGCCGACAAAGGTGCATCGTCCCCGGGCACGGACACGGACGGGCCGGCCTCAGTGAAAAAGTCGAGTCGGGTGGCTCGCGCACTTCCAGGGTCCTCGACCCTCTCGGTCGCACCGACAAAGGTGCATCGTGTCTGGGCGGGACAGGGCCGCCGACCGCTATGGAAGTCGAGTCGGGTGGCTCGCGCACTTCCAGGGTCCAAGACCCTCTCAGTCGCACCGACAAAGGTGCTTCGTCTCTGGGCGGGACAGGGCCGCCGACCGCTATGGAAGTCGAGTCGGGTGGCTCGTGCACTTCCAGGGTCCTCGACCCTCTCAGTCGCACCGACAAAGGTGCATCGTCCCCGGGCACGGACGGGGACGGGCCGGCCTCAGTGAAAAAGTCGAGTCGGGTGGCTCGCGCACTTCCAGTGTCCTCGACCCTCTCAGTCGCACCGACAAAGGTGCATCGTCCCCGGGCACGGACGGGGACGGGCCGGCCTCAGTGAAAAAGTCGAGTCGGGTGGCTCGCGCACTTCCAGTGTCCTCGACCCTCTCAGTCGCACCGACAAAGGTGCATCGTCCCCGGGCACGGACGGGGACGGGCCGGCCTCAGTGAAAAAGTCGAGTCGGGTGGCTCGCGCACTTCCAGGGTCCTCGACCCTCTCAGTCGCACCGACAAAGGTGCATCGTCCCCGGGCACGGACGGAGACGGGCCGGCCTCAGTGAAAAAGTCGAGTCGGGTGGCTCGCGCACTTCCAGGGTCCTCGACCCTCTCAGTCGCACCGACAAAGGTGCATCGTCCCCGGGCACGGACGGGGACGGGCCGGCCTCAGTGAAAAAGTCGAGTCGGGTGGCTCGCGCACTTCCAGGGTCCTCGACCCTCTCAGTCGCACCGACAAAGGTGCTTCGTGTCTGGGCGGGACAGGGCCGCCGACCGCTATGGAAGTCGAGTCGGGTGGCTCGCGCACTTCCAGGGTCCTCGACCCTCTCAGTCGCACCGACAAAGGTGCTTCGTGTCTGGGCGGGACAGGGCCGCCGACCGCTATGGAAGTCGAGTCGGGTGGCTCGCGCACTTCCAGGGTCCTCGACCCTCTCAGTCGCACCGACAAAGGTGCTTCGTGTCTGGGCGGGACAGGGCCGCCGACCGCTATGGAAGTCGAGTCGGGTGGCTCGCGCACTTCCAGTGTCCTCGACCCTCTCAGTCGCACCGACAAAGGTGCATCGTCCCCGGGCACGGACGGGGACGGGCCGGCCTCAGTGAAAAAGTCGAGTCGGGTGGCTCGCGCACTTCCAGTGTCCTCGACCCTCTCAGTCGCACCGACAAAGGTGCATCGTCCCCGGGCACGGACGGGGACGGGCCGGCCTCAGTGAAAAAGTCGAGTCGGGTGGCTCGCGCACTTCCAGGGTCCTCGACCCTCTCGGACGCACCGACAAAGGTGCTTCGTGTCTGGGCGGGACAGGGCCGCCGACCGCTATGGAAGTCGAGTCGGGTGGCTCGCGCACTTCCAGGGTCCAAGACCCTCTCAGTCGCACCGACAAAGGTGCTTCGTCTCTGGGCGGGACAGGGCCGCCGACCGCTATGGAAGTCGAGTCGGGTGGCTCGTGCACTTCCAGGGTCCTCGACCCTCTCAGTCGCACCGACAAAGGTGCATCGTCCCCGGGCACGGACGGGGACGGGCCGGCCTCAGTGAAAAAGTCGAGTCGGGTGGCTCGCGCACTTCCAGGGTCCAAGACCCTCTCGGTCGCACCGACAAAGGTGCTTCGTGTCTGGGCGGGACAGGGCCGCCGACCGCTATGGAAGTCGAGTCGGGTGGCTCGCGCACTTCCAGGGTCCTCGACCCTCTCAGTCGCACCGACAAAGGTGCATCGTCCCCGGGCACGGACGGGGACGGGCCGGCCTCAGTGAAAAAGTCGAGTCGGGTGGCTCGCGCACTTCCAGGGTCCTCGACCCTCTCGGTCGCACCGACAAAGGTGCATCGTCCCCGGGCACGGACGGGGACGGGCCGGCCTCAGTGAAAATGTCGAGTCGGGTGGCTCGCGCACTTCCAGGGTCCTCGACCCTCTCGGTCGCACCGACAAAGGTGCATCGTCCCCGGGCACGGACGGGGACGGGCCGGCCTCAGTGAAAAAGTCGAGTCGGGTGGCTCGCGCACTTCCAGGGTCCTCGACCCTCTCGGTCGCACCGACAAAGGTGCATCGTCCCCGGGCACGGACGGGGACGGGCCGGCCTCAGTGAAAAAGTCGAGTCGGGTGGCTCGCGCACTTCCAGGGTCCAAGACCCTCTCGGTCGCACCGACAAAGGTGCTTCGTGTCTGGGCGGGACAGGGCCGCCGACCGCTATGGAAGTCGAGTCGGGTGGCTCGCGCACTTCCAGGGTCCTCGACCCTCTCAGTCGCACCGACAAAGGTGCATCGTCCCCGGGCACGGACGGGGACGGGCCGGCCTCCCCGGCCTCAGTGAAAAAGTCGAGTCGGGTGGCTCGCGCACTTCCAGGGTCCAAGACCCTCTCGGTCGCACCGACGAAGGTGCTTCGTCTCTGGGCGGGACAGGGCCGCCGACCGCAATGGAAGTCGAGTCGGGTGGCTCGCGCACTTCCAGGGTCCTCGACCCTCTCAGTCGCACCGACAAAGGTGCATCGTCCCCGGGCACGGACGGGGACGGGCCGGCCTCCCCGGCCTCAGTGAAAAAGTCGAGTCGGGTGGCTCGTGCACTTCCAGGGTCCTCGACCCTCTCAGTCGCACCGACAAAGGTGCATCGTCCACGGGCACGGACGGGGACGGGCCGGCCTCAGTGAAAAAGTCGAGTCGGGTGGCTCGCGCACTTCCAGGGTCCTCGACCCTCTCAGTCGCACCGACGAAGGTGCATCGTCCCCGGGCACGGACGGGGACGGGCCGGCCTCCCCGGCCTCAGCGAAAGTCGAGTCGGGTGACTCGCGCACTTCCAGGGTCGGAAGCGTCCTAACCCTAACCTCCAGGGCCCTCGACCCAGCCTGCTTAGCCCGAAGGGGTGACTCAGGAGCGGACACCGGGTCGGGACAGGGCCGCCCTCCCTCCTGGAAGTCGGGGACCTCCAGGGCCCTCGACCCAGCCTACCTAGCCCGAATGGGTGACTCAGGAGCGGACACCGGGTGGGGACAGGGCCGCCCTCCCTCCTGGAAGTCGGGGACATCCAGGGCCCCCGACCCTGCCTCCCCTGCCCGAGGGGAGGCCTCCGAGGCGGGCGGGACAGGGCCGCCCTCCCTCCTGGAAGTCGGGGACCTCCAGGGCCCTCGACCAGGCCTACCTAGCCCGAATGGGTGACTCGGGAGCGGACACCGGGTGGGGACAGGGCCGCCCTCCCTCCTGGAAGTCGGGGGACCTCCAGGGCCCTCGACCAAGCCTACCTAGCCCGAATGGGTGACTCGGGAGCGGACACCGGGTGGGGACAGGGCCGCCCTCCCTCCTGGAAGTCGGGGACCTCCAGGGTACCCGACCAAGCCTACCTAGCCCGAATGGGTGACTCGGGAGCGGACGCCGGGTCGGGACAGGGCCGCCCTCCCTCCTGGAAGTCGGGGACCTCCAGGGCCCTCGACCCAGCCTGCCTAGCCCGAAGGGGTGACTCGGAAGCGGGCGCTCGGGACGGTGCGCGGCCGCCCGTGCGTCCTGGAAGTCCTACACTTCCAGGGTCTTCGACCCACCGCCGAGCCCGAGAAGACGCTCGTAAGCGGACGCGAGGGCGGTACGTGGCACACCCCTAGGCCGAAACGAGGTCTCGTGAGCGGACGCGAGGTGTGCGTCGGAAAACATGGAGCTAAAGTCGGGTGACTCGCGCACTTCCAGGGTGTCGGACCTCGTCGCGCGTACCGACGAGGGCGCCTCATCCTGGGCATGAGGTGTGCGGCGAAAAATATGGAGCTAAAGTCGGGTGACTCGCGCACTTCCAGGGTGTCGGACCTCGTCGCGCGTACCGACGCGGGCGCCTCCTCCCGGGCCCGCCACGGGCAGGGCCCCGTCTCAAAAGGGCCGGTAGTGTGAACAGGTGCCATCGGGTTTATAGGGACGAGCTCCTCGCCACTACTTCCATAGCCGTCCCAGGGCAGACAGAGACAAGAGATTCCCGTTAGGTCTGGCCCAGCCTCGGTGTGCGACGAACGAAAGAACCGTTAAAAGAACTGGAACGGTTGGAACGGTCGAAGGGCGTCTGAGGCGAGGCAGCGCCCGGGGCGAACGCGTCGGTCGCGGAGCGGCCAAAAGCTCGCAAAGAGCTCTCTCTTGTACCCGAAAGATGGGAAACCCATATCCGCGTGCCGCCTAGGCGGAAAGATCCGTCCTGGATCCAGGCTACGGCCTAAAAAGAAAAGCTTTCTTGGGTGATGGGAACTCGGCTACGGCCGCAAAAAGATCCGCCCTGGATCAATGCTACGGCTTAAAAACCACCAAAAGATCCGCCCTGGATCAAGGCTACGGCCTAAAAACGGCAATAAGATCCAAAAGTCCCTGGATCTGTAGGCTACGGACGTGAAAAGATCCGCCCTGGATCAAAGCTACGGCTTAAAAACCTGTTAAAAGATCCGCCCTGGATCAACGCTACGGCTCACGAGCCGCTAAAAGATCCTAAAGTCTCTGGATCTAGGCTACGGCCTTATAAAACGTGAGAAAAGATCCGCCCTGGATCGAGGCCACGGCCTCAGAGGTTCGGCCCCGCACGCATACTCTCAAACGCGGGCGCGAACCGACAAAAGCGTAACAAAACGAGTCGGAACCGTCGAAGGATCTCGGCGTCGGCCGTAAAACGGAAACCCCCGGTCGCGGAGGGCCCCCGGCCGTCGGTCGGGCGGGCGCGAGGATAGGTCACCCGAGCGGTCTCGGAGACCCGGAAGCCGGTCGGGCGAGCGGCCGGCCCCGGTGCCTCCTGCCCTCTCGGGCGCACCGACCCCGCGCGCTTCGTCTCGGGCGACGTCGGAAGGCCTCACGGGCGGTCCCGGGAGTCCCGGAAGTCGGTCGGGCGAGCGGCCGGCCCCGGGGCGTCCCTGATTCTCGTGGGGCGCGGACGAAGGAGCGAGCGAGCGTGGAAGTCGAGTGGAGCGGCTTCCAGGGTCCGAGACCCTCTCCGTGTGACAGACGAAGGTGCATCGTCTGGGGCGGGACAGGGCCGCCGACCTCTATGGAAGTCGAGTGGGGCGGCTTCCAGGGTCCAAGACCCTCTCAGTGTGACAGACGAAGGTGCATCGTCTGGGGCGGGACAGGGCCGCCTTCCTCTATGGAAGTCGAGTGTGGCGGCTCGTTTACTTCCAGGGTCCAAGACCCTCTCAGTCGCACCGACAAAGGTGCTTCGTCCCCGGACGGGGACGGGCCGGCCTCCCCGGCCCTTATGGAAGTCGAGTTGGGTTGCTCGTGCACTTCCAGGGTCCAAGACCCTCTCGGTCGCACCGACAAAGGTGCTTCGTGTCTGGGCGGGACAGGGCCGCCGATCGCTATGGAAGTCGAGTTGGGTGGCTCGCGCACTTCCAGGGTCCAAGACCCTCTCGGTCGCACCGACAAAGGTGCTTCGTGTCTGGGCGGGACAGGGCCGCCGACCGCTATGGAAGTCGAGTTGGGTGGCTCGTGCACTTCCAGGGTCCTCGACCCTCTCAGTCGCACCGACAAAGGTGCATCGTCCCCGGGCACGGACGGGGACGGGCCGGCCTCCCCGGCCTCAGTGAAAAAGTCGAGTCGGGTGACTCGCGCACTTCCAGGGTCGACGACCCTCTCAGTCGCACCGACAAAGGTGCATCGTCCCCGGGCACGGACGGGGACGGGCCGGCCTCCCCGGCCTCAGTGAAAAAGTCGAGTCGGGTGACTCGCGCACTTCCAGGGTCGACGACCCTCTCGGTCGCACCGACAAAGGTGCATCGTCCCCGGGCACGGACGGGGACGGGCCGGCCTCCCCGGCCTCAGCTAAAGTCGAGTCGGGTGACTCGCGCACTTCCAGGGTCGACGACCCTACATGTCAGGCCGACGAAGGCGCTTCGTCTTGGGCGGGACAGGGCCGCCGACGATTATGGATCCCAAGTCGGGTGGCTCGCGCACTTCCAGGGTCACGGACCCTCTCACTCTTACCGACGAAGGTGCGTCGTCCCGGCCGAGTCCCGGGCCGGGCCCCGTCCAGCAGGGGACGGTAGGGTGAACAGGTGCCATCGGGTATATAGGGAAGAGCACCTCGCGACTCTCCAAGGTTGCGGTAGGCCGGATCTCGGGACCTCTCGAGCCCGGCGAGAGGCCTCGTACGTCAGACACAAATGCCTCGAAAAGTCCCGGGCACGCACACGGAGGTAGTGACGAACGAATAAAACGAATGGCACGTCATCCAAGGAAGGCAAGCACCGGCGTCGGCCGTTAAACGAACCACACCGGCGTCGGCCGTTAAACGAACCACACCGGGCGGGACAGGGCCGCCCACGTCTCAGCCGATATGACCGCCGCCTGGAGTGATGCCCAGCCAACGGAGTATGGTCATGGCCCTGAGTCTCTGGAAAACGCACAGCGCCTGGGGCAGGCCCCCGCCCGGTCGACTCGTCGACCGTCATGGGCGGTCGGTTCCTCCCCGACTCGCGCGCTCTCGCCTCCAGGGGGGCTCTCCGGAGCCCGCCCGAACCCTTCCTCGGGAGACCCAGACGGTCCGTCAGACGCGAAGGTCCGCCACCGGCGGCCGGCGAGGGCCTCGGCGACCGAGGGCGGAGACGC
>NW_027395287.1:0-10000 GCF_027580225.2 Misgurnus anguillicaudatus
GAGGGTCTCGGACCCTGGAAGCCGCTCCACTCGACTTCCACGCTCGCTCGCTCCTTCGTCCGCGCCCCACGAGAATCAGGGACGCCCCGGGGCCGGCCGCTCGCCCGACCGACTTCCGGGACTCCCGGGACCGCCCGTGAGGCCTTCCGACGTCGCCCGAGACGAAGCGCGCGGGGTCGGTGCGCCCGAGAGGGCAGGAGGCACCGGGGCCGGCCGCTCGCCCGACCGGCTTCCGGGTCTCCGAGACCGCTCGGGTGACCTATCCTCGCGCCCGCCCGACCGACGGCCGGGGGCCCTCCGCGACCGGGGGTTTCCGTTTTACGGCCGACGCCGAGATCCTTCGACGGTTCCGACTCGTTTTGTTACGCTTTTGTCGGTTCGCGCCCGCGTTTGAGAGTATGCGTGCGGGGCCGAACCTCTGAGGCCGTGGCCTCGATCCAGGGCGGATCTTTTCTCACGTTTTATAAGGCCGTAGCCTAGATCCAGAGACTTTAGGATCTTTTAGCGGCTCGTGAGCCGTAGCGTTGATCCAGGGCGGATCTTTTAACAGGTTTTTAAGCCGTAGCTTTGATCCAGGGCGGATCTTTTCACGTCCGTAGCCTACAGATCCAGGGACTTTTGGATCTTATTGCCGTTTTTAGGCCGTAGCCTTGATCCAGGGCGGATCTTTTGGTGGTTTTTAAGCCGTAGCATTGATCCAGGGCGGATCTTTTTGCGGCCGTAGCCGAGTTCCCATCACCCAAGAAAGCTTTTCTTTTTAGGCCGTAGCCTGGATCCAGGACGGATCTTTCCGCCTAGGCGGCACGCGGATATGGGTTTCCCATCTTTCGGGTACAAGAGAGAGCTCTTTGCGAGCTTTTGGCCGCTCCGCGACCGACGCGTTCGCCCCGGGCGCTGCCTCGCCTCAGACGCCCTTCGACCGTTCCAACCGTTCCAGTTCTTTTAACGGTTCTTTCGTTCGTCGCACACCGAGGCTGGGCCAGACCTAACGGGAATCTCTTGTCTCTGTCTGCCCTGGGACGGCTATGGAAGTAGTGGCGAGGAGCTCGTCCCTATAAACCCGATGGCACCTGTTCACACTACCGGCCCTTTTGAGACGGGGCCCTGCCCGTGGCGGGCCCGGGAGGAGGCGCCCGCGTCGGTACGCGCGACGAGGTCCGACACCCTGGAAGTGCGCGAGTCACCCGACTTTAGCTCCATATTTTTCGCCGCACACCTCATGCCCAGGATGAGGCGCCCTCGTCGGTACGCGCGACGAGGTCCGACACCCTGGAAGTGCGCGAGTCACCCGACTTTAGCTCCATGTTTTCCGACGCACACCTCGCGTCCGCTCACGAGACCTCGTTTCGGCCTAGGGGTGTGCCACGTACCGCCCTCGCGTCCGCTTACGAGCGTCTTCTCGGGCTCGGCGGTGGGTCGAAGACCCTGGAAGTGTAGGACTTCCAGGACGCACGGGCGGCCGCGCACCGTCCCGAGCGCCCGCTTCCGAGTCACCCCTTCGGGCTAGGCAGGCTGGGTCGAGGGCCCTGGAGGTCCCCGACTTCCAGGAGGGAGGGCGGCCCTGTCCCGACCCGGCGTCCGCTCCCGAGTCACCCATTCGGGCTAGGTAGGCTTGGTCGGGTACCCTGGAGGTCCCCGACTTCCAGGAGGGAGGGCGGCCCTGTCCCCACCCGGTGTCCGCTCCCGAGTCACCCATTCGGGCTAGGTAGGCTTGGTCGAGGGCCCTGGAGGTCCCCCGACTTCCAGGAGGGAGGGCGGCCCTGTCCCCACCCGGTGTCCGCTCCCGAGTCACCCATTCGGGCTAGGTAGGCCTGGTCGAGGGCCCTGGAGGTCCCCGACTTCCAGGAGGGAGGGCGGCCCTGTCCCGCCCGCCTCGGAGGCCTCCCCTCGGGCAGGGGAGGCAGGGTCGGGGGCCCTGGATGTCCCCGACTTCCAGGAGGGAGGGCGGCCCTGTCCCCACCCGGTGTCCGCTCCTGAGTCACCCATTCGGGCTAGGTAGGCTGGGTCGAGGGCCCTGGAGGTCCCCGACTTCCAGGAGGGAGGGCGGCCCTGTCCCGACCCGGTGTCCGCTCCTGAGTCACCCCTTCGGGCTAAGCAGGCTGGGTCGAGGGCCCTGGAGGTTAGGGTTAGGACGCTTCCGACCCTGGAAGTGCGCGAGTCACCCGACTCGACTTTCGCTGAGGCCGGGGAGGCCGGCCCGTCCCCGTCCGTGCCCGGGGACGATGCACCTTCGTCGGTGCGACTGAGAGGGTCGAGGACCCTGGAAGTGCGCGAGCCACCCGACTCGACTTTTTCACTGAGGCCGGCCCGTCCCCGTCCGTGCCCGTGGACGATGCACCTTTGTCGGTGCGACTGAGAGGGTCGAGGACCCTGGAAGTGCACGAGCCACCCGACTCGACTTTTTCACTGAGGCCGGGGAGGCCGGCCCGTCCCCGTCCGTGCCCGGGGACGATGCACCTTTGTCGGTGCGACTGAGAGGGTCGAGGACCCTGGAAGTGCGCGAGCCACCCGACTCGACTTCCATTGCGGTCGGCGGCCCTGTCCCGCCCAGAGACGAAGCACCTTCGTCGGTGCGACCGAGAGGGTCTTGGACCCTGGAAGTGCGCGAGCCACCCGACTCGACTTTTTCACTGAGGCCGGGGAGGCCGGCCCGTCCCCGTCCGTGCCCGGGGACGATGCACCTTTGTCGGTGCGACTGAGAGGGTCGAGGACCCTGGAAGTGCGCGAGCCACCCGACTCGACTTCCATAGCGGTCGGCGGCCCTGTCCCGCCCAGACACGAAGCACCTTTGTCGGTGCGACCGAGAGGGTCTTGGACCCTGGAAGTGCGCGAGCCACCCGACTCGACTTTTTCACTGAGGCCGGCCCGTCCCCGTCCGTGCCCGGGGACGATGCACCTTTGTCGGTGCGACCGAGAGGGTCGAGGACCCTGGAAGTGCGCGAGCCACCCGACTCGACTTTTTCACTGAGGCCGGCCCGTCCCCGTCCGTGCCCGGGGACGATGCACCTTTGTCGGTGCGACCGAGAGGGTCGAGGACCCTGGAAGTGCGCGAGCCACCCGACTCGACATTTTCACTGAGGCCGGCCCGTCCCCGTCCGTGCCCGGGGACGATGCACCTTTGTCGGTGCGACCGAGAGGGTCGAGGACCCTGGAAGTGCGCGAGCCACCCGACTCGACTTTTTCACTGAGGCCGGCCCGTCCCCGTCCGTGCCCGGGGACGATGCACCTTTGTCGGTGCGACTGAGAGGGTCGAGGACCCTGGAAGTGCGCGAGCCACCCGACTCGACTTCCATAGCGGTCGGCGGCCCTGTCCCGCCCAGACACGAAGCACCTTTGTCGGTGCGACCGAGAGGGTCTTGGACCCTGGAAGTGCGCGAGCCACCCGACTCGACTTTTTCACTGAGGCCGGCCCGTCCCCGTCCGTGCCCGGGGACGATGCACCTTTGTCGGTGCGACTGAGAGGGTCGAGGACCCTGGAAGTGCACGAGCCACCCGACTCGACTTCCATAGCGGTCGGCGGCCCTGTCCCGCCCAGAGACGAAGCACCTTTGTCGGTGCGACTGAGAGGGTCTTGGACCCTGGAAGTGCGCGAGCCACCCGACTCGACTTCCATAGCGGTCGGCGGCCCTGTCCCGCCCAGACACGAAGCACCTTTGTCGGTGCGTCCGAGAGGGTCGAGGACCCTGGAAGTGCGCGAGCCACCCGACTCGACTTTTTCACTGAGGCCGGCCCGTCCCCGTCCGTGCCCGGGGACGATGCACCTTTGTCGGTGCGACTGAGAGGGTCGAGGACACTGGAAGTGCGCGAGCCACCCGACTCGACTTTTTCACTGAGGCCGGCCCGTCCCCGTCCGTGCCCGGGGACGATGCACCTTTGTCGGTGCGACTGAGAGGGTCGAGGACACTGGAAGTGCGCGAGCCACCCGACTCGACTTCCATAGCGGTCGGCGGCCCTGTCCCGCCCAGACACGAAGCACCTTTGTCGGTGCGACTGAGAGGGTCGAGGACCCTGGAAGTGCGCGAGCCACCCGACTCGACTTCCATAGCGGTCGGCGGCCCTGTCCCGCCCAGACACGAAGCACCTTTGTCGGTGCGACTGAGAGGGTCGAGGACCCTGGAAGTGCGCGAGCCACCCGACTCGACTTCCATAGCGGTCGGCGGCCCTGTCCCGCCCAGACACGAAGCACCTTTGTCGGTGCGACTGAGAGGGTCGAGGACCCTGGAAGTGCGCGAGCCACCCGACTCGACTTTTTCACTGAGGCCGGCCCGTCCCCGTCCGTGCCCGGGGACGATGCACCTTTGTCGGTGCGACTGAGAGGGTCGAGGACCCTGGAAGTGCGCGAGCCACCCGACTCGACTTTTTCACTGAGGCCGGCCCGTCTCCGTCCGTGCCCGGGGACGATGCACCTTTGTCGGTGCGACTGAGAGGGTCGAGGACCCTGGAAGTGCGCGAGCCACCCGACTCGACTTTTTCACTGAGGCCGGCCCGTCCCCGTCCGTGCCCGGGGACGATGCACCTTTGTCGGTGCGACTGAGAGGGTCGAGGACACTGGAAGTGCGCGAGCCACCCGACTCGACTTTTTCACTGAGGCCGGCCCGTCCCCGTCCGTGCCCGGGGACGATGCACCTTTGTCGGTGCGACTGAGAGGGTCGAGGACACTGGAAGTGCGCGAGCCACCCGACTCGACTTTTTCACTGAGGCCGGCCCGTCCCCGTCCGTGCCCGGGGACGATGCACCTTTGTCGGTGCGACTGAGAGGGTCGAGGACCCTGGAAGTGCACGAGCCACCCGACTCGACTTCCATAGCGGTCGGCGGCCCTGTCCCGCCCAGAGACGAAGCACCTTTGTCGGTGCGACTGAGAGGGTCTTGGACCCTGGAAGTGCGCGAGCCACCCGACTCGACTTCCATAGCGGTCGGCGGCCCTGTCCCGCCCAGACACGATGCACCTTTGTCGGTGCGACCGAGAGGGTCGAGGACCCTGGAAGTGCGCGAGCCACCCGACTCGACTTTTTCACTGAGGCCGGCCCGTCCGTGTCCGTGCCCGGGGACGATGCACCTTTGTCGGCGCGACTGAGAGGGTCGAGGACCCTGGAAGTGCGCGAGCCACCCGACTCGACTTTTTCCACTGAGGCCGGGGAGGCCGGCCCGTCCCCGTCCGTGCCCGGGGACGATGCACCTTTGTCGGTGCAGGGGAGGCTGGGTCGTGTGCCCTGGAGGTCCCCGACTTCCAGGAGGGAGGGCGGCCCTGTCCCCACCCGGTGTCCGCTCCTGAGTCACCCATTCGGGCTAGGTAGGCTGGGTCGAGGGCCCTGGAGGTCCCCGACTTCCAGGAGGGAGGGCGGCCCTGTCCCGACCCGGTGTCCGCTCCTGAGTCACCCCTTCGGGCAGGGGAGGCAGGGTCGGGGGCCCTGGAGGTCCCCGACTTCCAGGAGGGAGGGCGGCCCTGTCCCGGCCCGGTGTCCGCTCCTGAGTCACCCCTTCGGGCAGGGGAGGCTGGGTCGAGGGCCCTGGAGGTCCCCGACTTCCAGGAGGGAGGGCGGCCCTGTCCCGACCCGGTGTCCGCTCCTGAGTCACCCCTTCGGGCAGGGGAGGCTGGGTCGAGGGCCCTGGAGGTCCCCGACTTCCAGGAGGGAGGGCGGCCCTGTCCCGCCCGCCTCGGAGGCCTCCCCTCGGGCAGGGGAGGCAGGGTCGGGGGCCCTGGAGGTCCCCGACTTCCAGGAGGGAGGGCGGCCCTGTCCCGGCCCGGTGTCCGCTCCTGAGTCACCCCTTCGGGCAGGGGAGGCTGGGTCGAGGGCCCTGGAGGTCCCCGACTTCCAGGAGGGAGGGCGGCCCTGTCCCGCCCGCCTCGGAGGCCTCCCCTCGGGCAGGGGAGGCAGGGTCGGGCGCCCTGGAGGTCCGGACCTCCAGGGGGAGGGAGCCCGACCCCGTGCCCGGGGAGGGTGAGCCTAGGTCGGGTAGGCTCGCGCGAGATCGAAGGGCTGGCTCGCCGAGGACGCTCTCCCCTATATACCCGATGGCACCTGTTCGCCCTACCGTCCCTTGCCGTGGGGGACCCCGCCGGGTCCGCGGCCGGGAGGGTGCGCCTCGGTCGGCCCGGACGAGAGGGTCGGGGGGCCTGGAGGTGCGCGGGCCGCCCGGATTTCACCCAGGGGGGGTCTGCGACCGCGGCATGCCCGCCTCGGAGGCCTCCCCTCGGCCCGGACGAGAGGGTCGGGGGGCCCGGAGGTGCGCGGGCCGCCCGGATTTCACCCAGGGGGGTCGGCGGCCGCGGCCTGCCCGCCTCGGAGGCCTCCCCTCGGCCTGGGTCGGCGGGGTCGGGGTGCCCGGAGGTCGACCGGTCGCCCGGGTGCCCCCGGGGGCCTGCGTTAGCCGGCGAGGCCGTACGACGCACCGTTTCCGAGATATCGGCCAATGAACTGCCGGGCGCCGTATCTCCGGCCCCCGGGGTCGCACGGACTCGCGGCCGGGCTCGTTGGAAAGGTCTCGTCCGGGGCTTTCCGGCGACGCCGGCCGCGAGTCCGTGCGACCCCGGGGGCCGGAGATACTTCCGGTCGAAAATCCGAATTTCGTTACCGCGCCGCGCCGGCGCCTCGGGCCCGGGGCCTTCGACCTTCGGGTCGGTCGGTCCGCCGGAGGGGGCCTGTCGAACGAGCCCACCCGCGAGTCTCTGGCCCCTTCCGCGGCGGAGATACGGGGGGCCGCCCGCGGACATTCCCGCGGCCGTAGCTCCGGCGCCTCGGGTCCGAGACCTTAGCCCTTCGGGTCGTTCGCTCTACCCGAGGGGACCTTTCGAACGAGCCCGCCCTCGACCCGCTGACCCTTTCCGCGGCCGAGATACGGCGGTTCGAAAAAAAAAAAAACGCTCGTCCGGAGCTCGGGCGCCCCTAGCGTCCGCTGCGTTCGTCGGCCGGAGGCGCGGCCGGTCTCGTTCGAAAGGTCTCGCCCGGGGCTTTCCGACGACGCCGGCCGCGAGTCCGTGCGACCCCGGGGGCCGGAGATACTTCCGGTCGAAGTTCGGAAAACTTCCTACGGCCGTATCTCGGGCGCCTCGGGGCCGAGACCTTAGCCCTTCGGGTCGGTGGCTCTACCGGAGGAGACCTTTCGAACGAGCCCACCCGCGGGTCTCTAGCCCCTTCCGCGGGGGGGATAGGCCGGTCCGTCTCCGGATTTTCCCACGGCCGTAGCTCGGGCGCCTTAGGTCCGAGACCTTAGCCCTTTGGGTCGGTGGCTCCGCGGGGGGAGACCTTTCGAACGAGCCCACCCGCGAGTCTCTAGCCCCTTCCGCGGCCGAGATACGGAGTACCACCGCCGCACCTTTAAAAGGCCGTAGCTCGGGCGCCTTAAGTCCGAGACCTTAGCACTTTGGATCGTTTACTCCACCGGAGGAGACCTTTCGAACGAGCCCACCCGCGAGTCTCTAGCCCCTTCCGCGGCCGAGATACGGAGTACCACCGCCGCACCTTTAAAAGGCCGTAGCTCGGGCGCCTTAAGTCCGAGACCTTAGCCCTTTGGATCGTTTACTCCACCGGAGGAGACCTTTCGAACGAGCCCACCCGCGAGTCTCTAGCCCCTTCCGCGGCCGAGATACGGAGTACCACCGCCGCACCTTTAAAAGGCCGTAGCTCGGGCGCCTTAAGTCCGAGACCTTAGCCCCTTGGGTCGGTTACTCTATCCGAGGGGACCTTTCAGACGAGCCAACCCGCGTCTCTCTAACCCTAACCCCGGCCGAGATACGGACCACCACCGCGGCACCTTTAAACGGCCGTAGCTCGGGCGCCTTACGTCCGAGACCTTAGCCCTTTGGATCCCTTACTCCACCGGAGGAGACCTTTCAGACGAGCCAACCCGCGTCTCTCTAACCCTAACACCGGCCGAGATACGGACCACCACCGCCGGACCTTTAAACGGCCGTAGCTCGGGCGCCTTAAGTCCGAGACCTTAGCCCTTTGGATCGTTTACTCCACCGGAGGAGACCTTTCGAACGAGCCCACCCGCGAGTCTCTAGCCCCTTCCGCGGCCGAGATACGGAGTACCACCGCCGCACCTTTAAAAGGCCGTAGCTCGGGCGCCTTAAGTCCGAGACCTTAGCCCCTTGGGTCGGTTACTCTATCCGAGGGGACCTTTCAGACGAGCCAACCCGCGTCTCTCTAACCCTAACCCCGGCCGAGATACGGACCACCACCGCGGCACCTTTAAACGGCCGTAGCTCGGGCGCCTTACGTCCGAGACCTTAGCCCTTTGGATCCCTTACTCCACCGGAGGAGACCTTTCAGACGAGCCAACCCGCGTCTCTCTAACCCTAACACCGGCCGAGATACGGACCACCACCGCCGGACCTTTAAACGGCCGTAGCTCGGGCGCCATACGTCCGAGACCTTAGCCCTTTGGATCCCTCACTCCACCGGAGGAGACCTTTCAGACGAGCCAACCCGCGTCTCTCTAACCCTTTCCCCGGCCGAGATACGGACCACCACCGCGGCACCTTTAAACGGCCGTAGCTCGGGCGCCTTACGTCCGAGACCTTAGCCCTTTGGATCCCTTACTCCACCGGAGGAGACCTTTCAGACGAGCCAACCCGCGTCTCTCTAACCCTAACACCGGCCGAGATACGGACCACCACCGCCGGACCTTTAAACGGCCGTAGCTCGGGCGCCATACGTCCGAGACCTTAGCCCTTTGGATCCCTCACTCCACCGGAGGAGACCTTTCAGACGAGCCAACCCGCGTCTCTCTAACCCTTTCCCCGGCCGAGATACGGACCACCACCGCGGCACCTTTAAACGGCCGTAGCTCGGGCGCCTTACGTCCGAGACCTTAGCCCTTTGGATCCCTTACTCCACCGGAGGAGACCTTTCAGACGAGCCAACCCGCGTCTCTCTAACCCTAACACCGGCCGAGATACGGACCACCACCGCCGGACCTTTAAACGGCCGTAGCTCGGGCGCCATACGTCCGAGACCTTGGCCCTTTGGATCCCTCACTCCACCGGAGGAGACCTTTCAGACGAGCCAACCCGCGTCTCTCTAACCCTTTCCCCGGCCGAGATACGGACCACCACCGCGGCACCTTTAAACGGCCGTAGCTCGGGCGCCATACGTCCGAGACCTAAGCCCTTTGGATCCCTCACTCCACCGGAGGAGACCTTTCAGACGAGCCAACCCGCGTCTCTCTAACCCTTTCCCCGGCCGAGATACGGACCACCACCGCGGCACCTTTAAACGGCCGTAGCTCGGGCGCCATACGTCCGAGACCTAAGCCCTTTGGATCCCTCACTCCACCGGAGGAGACCTTTCAGACGAGCCAACCCGCGTCTCTCTAACCCTTTCCCCGGCCGAGATACGGACCACCACCGCGGCACCTTTAAACGGCCGTAGCTCGGGCGCCATACGTCCGAGACCTAAGCCCTTTGGATCCCTCACTCCACCGGAGGAGACCTTTCAGACGAGCCAACCCGCGTCTCTCTAACCCTTTCCCCGGCCGAGATACGGACCACCACCGCGGCACCTTTAAACGGCCGTAGCTCGGGCGCCATACGTCCGAGACCTAAGCCCTTTGGATCCCTCACTCCACCGGAGGAGACCTTTCAGACGAGCCAACCCGCGTCTCTCTAACCCTAACACCGGCCGAGATACGGACCACCACCGCCGGACCTTTAAACGGCCGTAGCTCGGGCGCCATACGTCCGAGACCTTAGCCCTTTGGATCCCTTACTCCACCGGAGGGCACCTTTCAGACGAGCCAACCCGCGTCTCTCTAACCCTGTCCCCGGCCGAGATACGGACCACCACCGCCGGACCTTTAAACGGCCGTAGCTCGGGCGCCTTACGTCCGAGACCTTAGCCCTTTGGATCCCTTACTCCACCGGAGGGCACCTTTCAGACGAGCCAACCCGCGTCTCTCTAACCCTTTCCCCGGCCGAGATACGGACCACCACCGCCGCACCTTTAAACGGCCGTAGCTCGGGCGCCATACGTCCGAGACCTTAGCCCTTTGGAGCCCT
>NW_027395287.1:17500-27500 GCF_027580225.2 Misgurnus anguillicaudatus
CTCAGGCTCCCTCTCCGGAATCGAACCCTGATTCCCCGTCACCCGTGGTCACCATGGTAGGCGCCTAAAGTACCATCGAAAGTTGATAGGGCAGACATTCGAATGAGTCGTCGCCGCCGCGGGGGCGCGCGATCGGCTCGAGGTTATCCTGAGTCACCAAAGCGGCCGGGGCGCGCCCGGAGACGCGTCCCGGATGGGTTTTGGGTCTGATAAATGCACGCGTCCCCGGCCCTCGCGGGCCGGGTCGGCGCTCGTTTGCATGTATTAGCTCTGGAATTGCCACAGTTATCCAAGTACGGGTGGAGCGATCAAAGGAACCATAACTGATTTAATGAGCCATTCGCAGTTTCACTGTACCGGCCGTGTGCACTTAGACCTGCATGGCTTAATCTTTGAGACAAGCATATGTTACTGGCAGGATCAACCAGGTAGTAGCCTTAGGAGAGCCTCTTCGGTTCGACCCAGGTTCACGCGGCGCGGGTCCCGGAGTCCCCCGCGGGGGCCCGGGGCCACTCTCGTGCGCGGCTCTCCCCTCGGGCTGAGGGGTGGCCCGGAGGCCGTAACCGAGGAAAGGTGCGTTTCGCGGGGCCGGGTGGCAGCGGCGGGCCGGGGGCGTCTCCGCCCTCGGTCGCCGAGGCCCTCGCCGGCCGCCGGTGGCGGACCTTCGCGTCTGACGGACCGTCTGGGTCTCCCGAGGAAGGGTTCGGGCGGGCTCCGGAGAGCCCCCCTGGAGGCGAGAGCGCGCGAGTCGGGGAGGAACCGACCGCCCATGACGGTCGACGAGTCGACCGGGCGGGGGCCTGCCCCAGGCGCTGTGCGTTTTCCAGAGACTCAGGGCCATGACCATACTCCGTTGGCTGGGCATCACTCCAGGCGGCGGTCATATCGGCTGAGACGTGGGCGGCCCTGTCCCGCCCGGTGTGGTTCGTTTAACGGCCGACGCCGGTGTGGTTCGTTTAACGGCCGACGCCGGTGCTTGCCTTCCTTGGATGACGTGCCATTCGTTTTATTCGTTCGTCACTACCTCCGTGTGCGTGCCCGGGACTTTTCGAGGCATTTGTGTCTGACGTACGAGGCCTCTCGCCGGGCTCGAGAGGTCCCGAGATCCGGCCTACCGCAACCTTGGAGAGTCGCGAGGTGCTCTTCCCTATATACCCGATGGCACCTGTTCACCCTACCGTCCCCTGCTGGACGGGGCCCGGCCCGGGACTCGGCCGGGACGACGCACCTTCGTCGGTAAGAGTGAGAGGGTCCGTGACCCTGGAAGTGCGCGAGCCACCCGACTTGGGATCCATAATCGTCGGCGGCCCTGTCCCGCCCAAGACGAAGCGCCTTCGTCGGCCTGACATGTAGGGTCGTCGACCCTGGAAGTGCGCGAGTCACCCGACTCGACTTTAGCTGAGGCCGGGGAGGCCGGCCCGTCCCCGTCCGTGCCCGGGGACGATGCACCTTTGTCGGTGCGACCGAGAGGGTCGTCGACCCTGGAAGTGCGCGAGTCACCCGACTCGACTTTTTCACTGAGGCCGGGGAGGCCGGCCCGTCCCCGTCCGTGCCCGGGGACGATGCACCTTTGTCGGTGCGACTGAGAGGGTCGTCGACCCTGGAAGTGCGCGAGTCACCCGACTCGACTTTTTCACTGAGGCCGGGGAGGCCGGCCCGTCCCCGTCCGTGCCCGGGGACGATGCACCTTTGTCGGTGCGACTGAGAGGGTCGAGGACCCTGGAAGTGCACGAGCCACCCAACTCGACTTCCATAGCGGTCGGCGGCCCTGTCCCGCCCAGACACGAAGCACCTTTGTCGGTGCGACCGAGAGGGTCTTGGACCCTGGAAGTGCGCGAGCCACCCAACTCGACTTCCATAGCGATCGGCGGCCCTGTCCCGCCCAGACACGAAGCACCTTTGTCGGTGCGACCGAGAGGGTCTTGGACCCTGGAAGTGCACGAGCAACCCAACTCGACTTCCATAAGGGCCGGGGAGGCCGGCCCGTCCCCGTCCGGGGACGAAGCACCTTTGTCGGTGCGACTGAGAGGGTCTTGGACCCTGGAAGTAAACGAGCCGCCACACTCGACTTCCATAGAGGAAGGCGGCCCTGTCCCGCCCCAGACGATGCACCTTCGTCTGTCACACTGAGAGGGTCTTGGACCCTGGAAGCCGCCCCACTCGACTTCCATAGAGGTCGGCGGCCCTGTCCCGCCCCAGACGATGCACCTTCGTCTGTCACACGGAGAGGGTCTCGGACCCTGGAAGCCGCTCCACTCGACTTCCACGCTCGCTCGCTCCTTCGTCCGCGCCCCACGAGAATCAGGGACGCCCCGGGGCCGGCCGCTCGCCCGACCGACTTCCGGGACTCCCGGGACCGCCCGTGAGGCCTTCCGACGTCGCCCGAGACGAAGCGCGCGGGGTCGGTGCGCCCGAGAGGGCAGGAGGCACCGGGGCCGGCCGCTCGCCCGACCGGCTTCCGGGTCTCCGAGACCGCTCGGGTGACCTATCCTCGCGCCCGCCCGACCGACGGCCGGGGGCCCTCCGCGACCGGGGGTTTCCGTTTTACGGCCGACGCCGAGATCCTTCGACGGTTCCGACTCGTTTTGTTACGCTTTTGTCGGTTCGCGCCCGCGTTTGAGAGTATGCGTGCGGGGCCGAACCTCTGAGGCCGTGGCCTCGATCCAGGGCGGATCTTTTCTCACGTTTTATAAGGCCGTAGCCTAGATCCAGAGACTTTAGGATCTTTTAGCGGCTCGTGAGCCGTAGCGTTGATCCAGGGCGGATCTTTTAACAGGTTTTTAAGCCGTAGCTTTGATCCAGGGCGGATCTTTTCACGTCCGTAGCCTACAGATCCAGGGACTTTTGGATCTTATTGCCGTTTTTAGGCCGTAGCCTTGATCCAGGGCGGATCTTTTGGTGGTTTTTAAGCCGTAGCATTGATCCAGGGCGGATCTTTTTGCGGCCGTAGCCGAGTTCCCATCACCCAAGAAAGCTTTTCTTTTTAGGCCGTAGCCTGGATCCAGGACGGATCTTTCCGCCTAGGCGGCACGCGGATATGGGTTTCCCATCTTTCGGGTACAAGAGAGAGCTCTTTGCGAGCTTTTGGCCGCTCCGCGACCGACGCGTTCGCCCCGGGCGCTGCCTCGCCTCAGACGCCCTTCGACCGTTCCAACCGTTCCAGTTCTTTTAACGGTTCTTTCGTTCGTCGCACACCGAGGCTGGGCCAGACCTAACGGGAATCTCTTGTCTCTGTCTGCCCTGGGACGGCTATGGAAGTAGTGGCGAGGAGCTCGTCCCTATAAACCCGATGGCACCTGTTCACACTACCGGCCCTTTTGAGACGGGGCCCTGCCCGTGGCGGGCCCGGGAGGAGGCGCCCGCGTCGGTACGCGCGACGAGGTCCGACACCCTGGAAGTGCGCGAGTCACCCGACTTTAGCTCCATATTTTTCGCCGCACACCTCATGCCCAGGATGAGGCGCCCTCGTCGGTACGCGCGACGAGGTCCGACACCCTGGAAGTGCGCGAGTCACCCGACTTTAGCTCCATGTTTTCCGACGCACACCTCGCGTCCGCTCACGAGACCTCGTTTCGGCCTAGGGGTGTGCCACGTACCGCCCTCGCGTCCGCTTACGAGCGTCTTCTCGGGCTCGGCGGTGGGTCGAAGACCCTGGAAGTGTAGGACTTCCAGGACGCACGGGCGGCCGCGCACCGTCCCGAGCGCCCGCTTCCGAGTCACCCCTTCGGGCTAGGCAGGCTGGGTCGAGGGCCCTGGAGGTCCCCGACTTCCAGGAGGGAGGGCGGCCCTGTCCCGACCCGGCGTCCGCTCCCGAGTCACCCATTCGGGCTAGGTAGGCTTGGTCGGGTACCCTGGAGGTCCCCGACTTCCAGGAGGGAGGGCGGCCCTGTCCCCACCCGGTGTCCGCTCCCGAGTCACCCATTCGGGCTAGGTAGGCTTGGTCGAGGGCCCTGGAGGTCCCCCGACTTCCAGGAGGGAGGGCGGCCCTGTCCCCACCCGGTGTCCGCTCCCGAGTCACCCATTCGGGCTAGGTAGGCCTGGTCGAGGGCCCTGGAGGTCCCCGACTTCCAGGAGGGAGGGCGGCCCTGTCCCGCCCGCCTCGGAGGCCTCCCCTCGGGCAGGGGAGGCAGGGTCGGGGGCCCTGGATGTCCCCGACTTCCAGGAGGGAGGGCGGCCCTGTCCCCACCCGGTGTCCGCTCCTGAGTCACCCATTCGGGCTAGGTAGGCTGGGTCGAGGGCCCTGGAGGTCCCCGACTTCCAGGAGGGAGGGCGGCCCTGTCCCGACCCGGTGTCCGCTCCTGAGTCACCCCTTCGGGCTAAGCAGGCTGGGTCGAGGGCCCTGGAGGTTAGGGTTAGGACGCTTCCGACCCTGGAAGTGCGCGAGTCACCCGACTCGACTTTCGCTGAGGCCGGGGAGGCCGGCCCGTCCCCGTCCGTGCCCGGGGACGATGCACCTTCGTCGGTGCGACTGAGAGGGTCGAGGACCCTGGAAGTGCGCGAGCCACCCGACTCGACTTTTTCACTGAGGCCGGCCCGTCCCCGTCCGTGCCCGTGGACGATGCACCTTTGTCGGTGCGACTGAGAGGGTCGAGGACCCTGGAAGTGCACGAGCCACCCGACTCGACTTTTTCACTGAGGCCGGGGAGGCCGGCCCGTCCCCGTCCGTGCCCGGGGACGATGCACCTTTGTCGGTGCGACTGAGAGGGTCGAGGACCCTGGAAGTGCGCGAGCCACCCGACTCGACTTCCATTGCGGTCGGCGGCCCTGTCCCGCCCAGAGACGAAGCACCTTCGTCGGTGCGACCGAGAGGGTCTTGGACCCTGGAAGTGCGCGAGCCACCCGACTCGACTTTTTCACTGAGGCCGGGGAGGCCGGCCCGTCCCCGTCCGTGCCCGGGGACGATGCACCTTTGTCGGTGCGACTGAGAGGGTCGAGGACCCTGGAAGTGCGCGAGCCACCCGACTCGACTTCCATAGCGGTCGGCGGCCCTGTCCCGCCCAGACACGAAGCACCTTTGTCGGTGCGACCGAGAGGGTCTTGGACCCTGGAAGTGCGCGAGCCACCCGACTCGACTTTTTCACTGAGGCCGGCCCGTCCCCGTCCGTGCCCGGGGACGATGCACCTTTGTCGGTGCGACCGAGAGGGTCGAGGACCCTGGAAGTGCGCGAGCCACCCGACTCGACTTTTTCACTGAGGCCGGCCCGTCCCCGTCCGTGCCCGGGGACGATGCACCTTTGTCGGTGCGACCGAGAGGGTCGAGGACCCTGGAAGTGCGCGAGCCACCCGACTCGACATTTTCACTGAGGCCGGCCCGTCCCCGTCCGTGCCCGGGGACGATGCACCTTTGTCGGTGCGACCGAGAGGGTCGAGGACCCTGGAAGTGCGCGAGCCACCCGACTCGACTTTTTCACTGAGGCCGGCCCGTCCCCGTCCGTGCCCGGGGACGATGCACCTTTGTCGGTGCGACTGAGAGGGTCGAGGACCCTGGAAGTGCGCGAGCCACCCGACTCGACTTCCATAGCGGTCGGCGGCCCTGTCCCGCCCAGACACGAAGCACCTTTGTCGGTGCGACCGAGAGGGTCTTGGACCCTGGAAGTGCGCGAGCCACCCGACTCGACTTTTTCACTGAGGCCGGCCCGTCCCCGTCCGTGCCCGGGGACGATGCACCTTTGTCGGTGCGACTGAGAGGGTCGAGGACCCTGGAAGTGCACGAGCCACCCGACTCGACTTCCATAGCGGTCGGCGGCCCTGTCCCGCCCAGAGACGAAGCACCTTTGTCGGTGCGACTGAGAGGGTCTTGGACCCTGGAAGTGCGCGAGCCACCCGACTCGACTTCCATAGCGGTCGGCGGCCCTGTCCCGCCCAGACACGAAGCACCTTTGTCGGTGCGTCCGAGAGGGTCGAGGACCCTGGAAGTGCGCGAGCCACCCGACTCGACTTTTTCACTGAGGCCGGCCCGTCCCCGTCCGTGCCCGGGGACGATGCACCTTTGTCGGTGCGACTGAGAGGGTCGAGGACACTGGAAGTGCGCGAGCCACCCGACTCGACTTTTTCACTGAGGCCGGCCCGTCCCCGTCCGTGCCCGGGGACGATGCACCTTTGTCGGTGCGACTGAGAGGGTCGAGGACACTGGAAGTGCGCGAGCCACCCGACTCGACTTCCATAGCGGTCGGCGGCCCTGTCCCGCCCAGACACGAAGCACCTTTGTCGGTGCGACTGAGAGGGTCGAGGACCCTGGAAGTGCGCGAGCCACCCGACTCGACTTCCATAGCGGTCGGCGGCCCTGTCCCGCCCAGACACGAAGCACCTTTGTCGGTGCGACTGAGAGGGTCGAGGACCCTGGAAGTGCGCGAGCCACCCGACTCGACTTCCATAGCGGTCGGCGGCCCTGTCCCGCCCAGACACGAAGCACCTTTGTCGGTGCGACTGAGAGGGTCGAGGACCCTGGAAGTGCGCGAGCCACCCGACTCGACTTTTTCACTGAGGCCGGCCCGTCCCCGTCCGTGCCCGGGGACGATGCACCTTTGTCGGTGCGACTGAGAGGGTCGAGGACCCTGGAAGTGCGCGAGCCACCCGACTCGACTTTTTCACTGAGGCCGGCCCGTCTCCGTCCGTGCCCGGGGACGATGCACCTTTGTCGGTGCGACTGAGAGGGTCGAGGACCCTGGAAGTGCGCGAGCCACCCGACTCGACTTTTTCACTGAGGCCGGCCCGTCCCCGTCCGTGCCCGGGGACGATGCACCTTTGTCGGTGCGACTGAGAGGGTCGAGGACACTGGAAGTGCGCGAGCCACCCGACTCGACTTTTTCACTGAGGCCGGCCCGTCCCCGTCCGTGCCCGGGGACGATGCACCTTTGTCGGTGCGACTGAGAGGGTCGAGGACACTGGAAGTGCGCGAGCCACCCGACTCGACTTTTTCACTGAGGCCGGCCCGTCCCCGTCCGTGCCCGGGGACGATGCACCTTTGTCGGTGCGACTGAGAGGGTCGAGGACCCTGGAAGTGCACGAGCCACCCGACTCGACTTCCATAGCGGTCGGCGGCCCTGTCCCGCCCAGAGACGAAGCACCTTTGTCGGTGCGACTGAGAGGGTCTTGGACCCTGGAAGTGCGCGAGCCACCCGACTCGACTTCCATAGCGGTCGGCGGCCCTGTCCCGCCCAGACACGATGCACCTTTGTCGGTGCGACCGAGAGGGTCGAGGACCCTGGAAGTGCGCGAGCCACCCGACTCGACTTTTTCACTGAGGCCGGCCCGTCCGTGTCCGTGCCCGGGGACGATGCACCTTTGTCGGCGCGACTGAGAGGGTCGAGGACCCTGGAAGTGCGCGAGCCACCCGACTCGACTTTTTCCACTGAGGCCGGGGAGGCCGGCCCGTCCCCGTCCGTGCCCGGGGACGATGCACCTTTGTCGGTGCAGGGGAGGCTGGGTCGTGTGCCCTGGAGGTCCCCGACTTCCAGGAGGGAGGGCGGCCCTGTCCCCACCCGGTGTCCGCTCCTGAGTCACCCATTCGGGCTAGGTAGGCTGGGTCGAGGGCCCTGGAGGTCCCCGACTTCCAGGAGGGAGGGCGGCCCTGTCCCGACCCGGTGTCCGCTCCTGAGTCACCCCTTCGGGCAGGGGAGGCAGGGTCGGGGGCCCTGGAGGTCCCCGACTTCCAGGAGGGAGGGCGGCCCTGTCCCGGCCCGGTGTCCGCTCCTGAGTCACCCCTTCGGGCAGGGGAGGCTGGGTCGAGGGCCCTGGAGGTCCCCGACTTCCAGGAGGGAGGGCGGCCCTGTCCCGACCCGGTGTCCGCTCCTGAGTCACCCCTTCGGGCAGGGGAGGCTGGGTCGAGGGCCCTGGAGGTCCCCGACTTCCAGGAGGGAGGGCGGCCCTGTCCCGCCCGCCTCGGAGGCCTCCCCTCGGGCAGGGGAGGCAGGGTCGGGGGCCCTGGAGGTCCCCGACTTCCAGGAGGGAGGGCGGCCCTGTCCCGGCCCGGTGTCCGCTCCTGAGTCACCCCTTCGGGCAGGGGAGGCTGGGTCGAGGGCCCTGGAGGTCCCCGACTTCCAGGAGGGAGGGCGGCCCTGTCCCGCCCGCCTCGGAGGCCTCCCCTCGGGCAGGGGAGGCAGGGTCGGGCGCCCTGGAGGTCCGGACCTCCAGGGGGAGGGAGCCCGACCCCGTGCCCGGGGAGGGTGAGCCTAGGTCGGGTAGGCTCGCGCGAGATCGAAGGGCTGGCTCGCCGAGGACGCTCTCCCCTATATACCCGATGGCACCTGTTCGCCCTACCGTCCCTTGCCGTGGGGGACCCCGCCGGGTCCGCGGCCGGGAGGGTGCGCCTCGGTCGGCCCGGACGAGAGGGTCGGGGGGCCTGGAGGTGCGCGGGCCGCCCGGATTTCACCCAGGGGGGGTCTGCGACCGCGGCATGCCCGCCTCGGAGGCCTCCCCTCGGCCCGGACGAGAGGGTCGGGGGGCCCGGAGGTGCGCGGGCCGCCCGGATTTCACCCAGGGGGGTCGGCGGCCGCGGCCTGCCCGCCTCGGAGGCCTCCCCTCGGCCTGGGTCGGCGGGGTCGGGGTGCCCGGAGGTCGACCGGTCGCCCGGGTGCCCCCGGGGGCCTGCGTTAGCCGGCGAGGCCGTACGACGCACCGTTTCCGAGATATCGGCCAATGAACTGCCGGGCGCCGTATCTCCGGCCCCCGGGGTCGCACGGACTCGCGGCCGGGCTCGTTGGAAAGGTCTCGTCCGGGGCTTTCCGGCGACGCCGGCCGCGAGTCCGTGCGACCCCGGGGGCCGGAGATACTTCCGGTCGAAAATCCGAATTTCGTTACCGCGCCGCGCCGGCGCCTCGGGCCCGGGGCCTTCGACCTTCGGGTCGGTCGGTCCGCCGGAGGGGGCCTGTCGAACGAGCCCACCCGCGAGTCTCTGGCCCCTTCCGCGGCGGAGATACGGGGGGCCGCCCGCGGACATTCCCGCGGCCGTAGCTCCGGCGCCTCGGGTCCGAGACCTTAGCCCTTCGGGTCGTTCGCTCTACCCGAGGGGACCTTTCGAACGAGCCCGCCCTCGACCCGCTGACCCTTTCCGCGGCCGAGATACGGCGGTTCGAAAAAAAAAAAACGCTCGTCCGGAGCTCGGGCGCCCCTAGCGTCCGCTGCGTTCGTCGGCCGGAGGCGCGGCCGGTCTCGTTCGAAAGGTCTCGCCCGGGGCTTTCCGACGACGCCGGCCGCGAGTCCGTGCGACCCCGGGGGCCGGAGATACTTCCGGTCGAAGTTCGGAAAACTTCCTACGGCCGTATCTCGGGCGCCTCGGGGCCGAGACCTTAGCCCTTCGGGTCGGTGGCTCTACCGGAGGAGACCTTTCGAACGAGCCCACCCGCGGGTCTCTAGCCCCTTCCGCGGGGGGGATAGGCCGGTCCGTCTCCGGATTTTCCCACGGCCGTAGCTCGGGCGCCTTAGGTCCGAGACCTTAGCCCTTTGGGTCGGTGGCTCCGCGGGGGGAGACCTTTCGAACGAGCCCACCCGCGAGTCTCTAGCCCCTTCCGCGGCCGAGATACGGAGTACCACCGCCGCACCTTTAAAAGGCCGTAGCTCGGGCGCCTTAAGTCCGAGACCTTAGCACTTTGGATCGTTTACTCCACCGGAGGAGACCTTTCGAACGAGCCCACCCGCGAGTCTCTAGCCCCTTCCGCGGCCGAGATACGGAGTACCACCGCCGCACCTTTAAAAGGCCGTAGCTCGGGCGCCTTAAGTCCGAGACCTTAGCCCTTTGGATCGTTTACTCCACCGGAGGAGACCTTTCGAACGAGCCCACCCGCGAGTCTCTAGCCCCTTCCGCGGCCGAGATACGGAGTACCACCGCCGCACCTTTAAAAGGCCGTAGCTCGGGCGCCTTAAGTCCGAGACCTTAGCCCCTTGGGTCGGTTACTCTATCCGAGGGGACCTTTCAGACGAGCCAACCCGCGTCTCTCTAACCCTAACCCCGGCCGAGATACGGACCACCACCGCGGCACCTTTAAACGGCCGTAGCTCGGGC
>NW_027395287.1:37500-47500 GCF_027580225.2 Misgurnus anguillicaudatus
TCCGGAGAGCCCCCCTGGAGGCGAGAGCGCGCGAGTCGGGGAGGAACCGACCGCCCATGACGGTCGACGAGTCGACCGGGCGGGGGCCTGCCCCAGGCGCTGTGCGTTTTCCAGAGACTCAGGGCCATGACCATACTCCGTTGGCTGGGCATCACTCCAGGCGGCGGTCATATCGGCTGAGACGTGGGCGGCCCTGTCCCGCCCGGTGTGGTTCGTTTAACGGCCGACGCCGGTGTGGTTCGTTTAACGGCCGACGCCGGTGCTTGCCTTCCTTGGATGACGTGCCATTCGTTTTATTCGTTCGTCACTACCTCCGTGTGCGTGCCCGGGACTTTTCGAGGCATTTGTGTCTGACGTACGAGGCCTCTCGCCGGGCTCGAGAGGTCCCGAGATCCGGCCTACCGCAACCTTGGAGAGTCGCGAGGTGCTCTTCCCTATATACCCGATGGCACCTGTTCACCCTACCGTCCCCTGCTGGACGGGGCCCGGCCCGGGACTCGGCCGGGACGACGCACCTTCGTCGGTAAGAGTGAGAGGGTCCGTGACCCTGGAAGTGCGCGAGCCACCCGACTTGGGATCCATAATCGTCGGCGGCCCTGTCCCGCCCAAGACGAAGCGCCTTCGTCGGCCTGACATGTAGGGTCGTCGACCCTGGAAGTGCGCGAGTCACCCGACTCGACTTTAGCTGAGGCCGGGGAGGCCGGCCCGTCCCCGTCCGTGCCCGGGGACGATGCACCTTTGTCGGTGCGACCGAGAGGGTCGTCGACCCTGGAAGTGCGCGAGTCACCCGACTCGACTTTTTCACTGAGGCCGGGGAGGCCGGCCCGTCCCCGTCCGTGCCCGGGGACGATGCACCTTTGTCGGTGCGACTGAGAGGGTCGTCGACCCTGGAAGTGCGCGAGTCACCCGACTCGACTTTTTCACTGAGGCCGGGGAGGCCGGCCCGTCCCCGTCCGTGCCCGGGGACGATGCACCTTTGTCGGTGCGACTGAGAGGGTCGAGGACCCTGGAAGTGCACGAGCCACCCAACTCGACTTCCATAGCGGTCGGCGGCCCTGTCCCGCCCAGACACGAAGCACCTTTGTCGGTGCGACCGAGAGGGTCTTGGACCCTGGAAGTGCGCGAGCCACCCAACTCGACTTCCATAGCGATCGGCGGCCCTGTCCCGCCCAGACACGAAGCACCTTTGTCGGTGCGACCGAGAGGGTCTTGGACCCTGGAAGTGCACGAGCAACCCAACTCGACTTCCATAAGGGCCGGGGAGGCCGGCCCGTCCCCGTCCGGGGACGAAGCACCTTTGTCGGTGCGACTGAGAGGGTCTTGGACCCTGGAAGTAAACGAGCCGCCACACTCGACTTCCATAGAGGAAGGCGGCCCTGTCCCGCCCCAGACGATGCACCTTCGTCTGTCACACTGAGAGGGTCTTGGACCCTGGAAGCCGCCCCACTCGACTTCCATAGAGGTCGGCGGCCCTGTCCCGCCCCAGACGATGCACCTTCGTCTGTCACACGGAGAGGGTCTCGGACCCTGGAAGCCGCTCCACTCGACTTCCACGCTCGCTCGCTCCTTCGTCCGCGCCCCACGAGAATCAGGGACGCCCCGGGGCCGGCCGCTCGCCCGACCGACTTCCGGGACTCCCGGGACCGCCCGTGAGGCCTTCCGACGTCGCCCGAGACGAAGCGCGCGGGGTCGGTGCGCCCGAGAGGGCAGGAGGCACCGGGGCCGGCCGCTCGCCCGACCGGCTTCCGGGTCTCCGAGACCGCTCGGGTGACCTATCCTCGCGCCCGCCCGACCGACGGCCGGGGGCCCTCCGCGACCGGGGGTTTCCGTTTTACGGCCGACGCCGAGATCCTTCGACGGTTCCGACTCGTTTTGTTACGCTTTTGTCGGTTCGCGCCCGCGTTTGAGAGTATGCGTGCGGGGCCGAACCTCTGAGGCCGTGGCCTCGATCCAGGGCGGATCTTTTCTCACGTTTTATAAGGCCGTAGCCTAGATCCAGAGACTTTAGGATCTTTTAGCGGCTCGTGAGCCGTAGCGTTGATCCAGGGCGGATCTTTTAACAGGTTTTTAAGCCGTAGCTTTGATCCAGGGCGGATCTTTTCACGTCCGTAGCCTACAGATCCAGGGACTTTTGGATCTTATTGCCGTTTTTAGGCCGTAGCCTTGATCCAGGGCGGATCTTTTGGTGGTTTTTAAGCCGTAGCATTGATCCAGGGCGGATCTTTTTGCGGCCGTAGCCGAGTTCCCATCACCCAAGAAAGCTTTTCTTTTTAGGCCGTAGCCTGGATCCAGGACGGATCTTTCCGCCTAGGCGGCACGCGGATATGGGTTTCCCATCTTTCGGGTACAAGAGAGAGCTCTTTGCGAGCTTTTGGCCGCTCCGCGACCGACGCGTTCGCCCCGGGCGCTGCCTCGCCTCAGACGCCCTTCGACCGTTCCAACCGTTCCAGTTCTTTTAACGGTTCTTTCGTTCGTCGCACACCGAGGCTGGGCCAGACCTAACGGGAATCTCTTGTCTCTGTCTGCCCTGGGACGGCTATGGAAGTAGTGGCGAGGAGCTCGTCCCTATAAACCCGATGGCACCTGTTCACACTACCGGCCCTTTTGAGACGGGGCCCTGCCCGTGGCGGGCCCGGGAGGAGGCGCCCGCGTCGGTACGCGCGACGAGGTCCGACACCCTGGAAGTGCGCGAGTCACCCGACTTTAGCTCCATATTTTTCGCCGCACACCTCATGCCCAGGATGAGGCGCCCTCGTCGGTACGCGCGACGAGGTCCGACACCCTGGAAGTGCGCGAGTCACCCGACTTTAGCTCCATGTTTTCCGACGCACACCTCGCGTCCGCTCACGAGACCTCGTTTCGGCCTAGGGGTGTGCCACGTACCGCCCTCGCGTCCGCTTACGAGCGTCTTCTCGGGCTCGGCGGTGGGTCGAAGACCCTGGAAGTGTAGGACTTCCAGGACGCACGGGCGGCCGCGCACCGTCCCGAGCGCCCGCTTCCGAGTCACCCCTTCGGGCTAGGCAGGCTGGGTCGAGGGCCCTGGAGGTCCCCGACTTCCAGGAGGGAGGGCGGCCCTGTCCCGACCCGGCGTCCGCTCCCGAGTCACCCATTCGGGCTAGGTAGGCTTGGTCGGGTACCCTGGAGGTCCCCGACTTCCAGGAGGGAGGGCGGCCCTGTCCCCACCCGGTGTCCGCTCCCGAGTCACCCATTCGGGCTAGGTAGGCTTGGTCGAGGGCCCTGGAGGTCCCCCGACTTCCAGGAGGGAGGGCGGCCCTGTCCCCACCCGGTGTCCGCTCCCGAGTCACCCATTCGGGCTAGGTAGGCCTGGTCGAGGGCCCTGGAGGTCCCCGACTTCCAGGAGGGAGGGCGGCCCTGTCCCGCCCGCCTCGGAGGCCTCCCCTCGGGCAGGGGAGGCAGGGTCGGGGGCCCTGGATGTCCCCGACTTCCAGGAGGGAGGGCGGCCCTGTCCCCACCCGGTGTCCGCTCCTGAGTCACCCATTCGGGCTAGGTAGGCTGGGTCGAGGGCCCTGGAGGTCCCCGACTTCCAGGAGGGAGGGCGGCCCTGTCCCGACCCGGTGTCCGCTCCTGAGTCACCCCTTCGGGCTAAGCAGGCTGGGTCGAGGGCCCTGGAGGTTAGGGTTAGGACGCTTCCGACCCTGGAAGTGCGCGAGTCACCCGACTCGACTTTCGCTGAGGCCGGGGAGGCCGGCCCGTCCCCGTCCGTGCCCGGGGACGATGCACCTTCGTCGGTGCGACTGAGAGGGTCGAGGACCCTGGAAGTGCGCGAGCCACCCGACTCGACTTTTTCACTGAGGCCGGCCCGTCCCCGTCCGTGCCCGTGGACGATGCACCTTTGTCGGTGCGACTGAGAGGGTCGAGGACCCTGGAAGTGCACGAGCCACCCGACTCGACTTTTTCACTGAGGCCGGGGAGGCCGGCCCGTCCCCGTCCGTGCCCGGGGACGATGCACCTTTGTCGGTGCGACTGAGAGGGTCGAGGACCCTGGAAGTGCGCGAGCCACCCGACTCGACTTCCATTGCGGTCGGCGGCCCTGTCCCGCCCAGAGACGAAGCACCTTCGTCGGTGCGACCGAGAGGGTCTTGGACCCTGGAAGTGCGCGAGCCACCCGACTCGACTTTTTCACTGAGGCCGGGGAGGCCGGCCCGTCCCCGTCCGTGCCCGGGGACGATGCACCTTTGTCGGTGCGACTGAGAGGGTCGAGGACCCTGGAAGTGCGCGAGCCACCCGACTCGACTTCCATAGCGGTCGGCGGCCCTGTCCCGCCCAGACACGAAGCACCTTTGTCGGTGCGACCGAGAGGGTCTTGGACCCTGGAAGTGCGCGAGCCACCCGACTCGACTTTTTCACTGAGGCCGGCCCGTCCCCGTCCGTGCCCGGGGACGATGCACCTTTGTCGGTGCGACCGAGAGGGTCGAGGACCCTGGAAGTGCGCGAGCCACCCGACTCGACTTTTTCACTGAGGCCGGCCCGTCCCCGTCCGTGCCCGGGGACGATGCACCTTTGTCGGTGCGACCGAGAGGGTCGAGGACCCTGGAAGTGCGCGAGCCACCCGACTCGACATTTTCACTGAGGCCGGCCCGTCCCCGTCCGTGCCCGGGGACGATGCACCTTTGTCGGTGCGACCGAGAGGGTCGAGGACCCTGGAAGTGCGCGAGCCACCCGACTCGACTTTTTCACTGAGGCCGGCCCGTCCCCGTCCGTGCCCGGGGACGATGCACCTTTGTCGGTGCGACTGAGAGGGTCGAGGACCCTGGAAGTGCGCGAGCCACCCGACTCGACTTCCATAGCGGTCGGCGGCCCTGTCCCGCCCAGACACGAAGCACCTTTGTCGGTGCGACCGAGAGGGTCTTGGACCCTGGAAGTGCGCGAGCCACCCGACTCGACTTTTTCACTGAGGCCGGCCCGTCCCCGTCCGTGCCCGGGGACGATGCACCTTTGTCGGTGCGACTGAGAGGGTCGAGGACCCTGGAAGTGCACGAGCCACCCGACTCGACTTCCATAGCGGTCGGCGGCCCTGTCCCGCCCAGAGACGAAGCACCTTTGTCGGTGCGACTGAGAGGGTCTTGGACCCTGGAAGTGCGCGAGCCACCCGACTCGACTTCCATAGCGGTCGGCGGCCCTGTCCCGCCCAGACACGAAGCACCTTTGTCGGTGCGTCCGAGAGGGTCGAGGACCCTGGAAGTGCGCGAGCCACCCGACTCGACTTTTTCACTGAGGCCGGCCCGTCCCCGTCCGTGCCCGGGGACGATGCACCTTTGTCGGTGCGACTGAGAGGGTCGAGGACACTGGAAGTGCGCGAGCCACCCGACTCGACTTTTTCACTGAGGCCGGCCCGTCCCCGTCCGTGCCCGGGGACGATGCACCTTTGTCGGTGCGACTGAGAGGGTCGAGGACACTGGAAGTGCGCGAGCCACCCGACTCGACTTCCATAGCGGTCGGCGGCCCTGTCCCGCCCAGACACGAAGCACCTTTGTCGGTGCGACTGAGAGGGTCGAGGACCCTGGAAGTGCGCGAGCCACCCGACTCGACTTCCATAGCGGTCGGCGGCCCTGTCCCGCCCAGACACGAAGCACCTTTGTCGGTGCGACTGAGAGGGTCGAGGACCCTGGAAGTGCGCGAGCCACCCGACTCGACTTCCATAGCGGTCGGCGGCCCTGTCCCGCCCAGACACGAAGCACCTTTGTCGGTGCGACTGAGAGGGTCGAGGACCCTGGAAGTGCGCGAGCCACCCGACTCGACTTTTTCACTGAGGCCGGCCCGTCCCCGTCCGTGCCCGGGGACGATGCACCTTTGTCGGTGCGACTGAGAGGGTCGAGGACCCTGGAAGTGCGCGAGCCACCCGACTCGACTTTTTCACTGAGGCCGGCCCGTCTCCGTCCGTGCCCGGGGACGATGCACCTTTGTCGGTGCGACTGAGAGGGTCGAGGACCCTGGAAGTGCGCGAGCCACCCGACTCGACTTTTTCACTGAGGCCGGCCCGTCCCCGTCCGTGCCCGGGGACGATGCACCTTTGTCGGTGCGACTGAGAGGGTCGAGGACACTGGAAGTGCGCGAGCCACCCGACTCGACTTTTTCACTGAGGCCGGCCCGTCCCCGTCCGTGCCCGGGGACGATGCACCTTTGTCGGTGCGACTGAGAGGGTCGAGGACACTGGAAGTGCGCGAGCCACCCGACTCGACTTTTTCACTGAGGCCGGCCCGTCCCCGTCCGTGCCCGGGGACGATGCACCTTTGTCGGTGCGACTGAGAGGGTCGAGGACCCTGGAAGTGCACGAGCCACCCGACTCGACTTCCATAGCGGTCGGCGGCCCTGTCCCGCCCAGAGACGAAGCACCTTTGTCGGTGCGACTGAGAGGGTCTTGGACCCTGGAAGTGCGCGAGCCACCCGACTCGACTTCCATAGCGGTCGGCGGCCCTGTCCCGCCCAGACACGATGCACCTTTGTCGGTGCGACCGAGAGGGTCGAGGACCCTGGAAGTGCGCGAGCCACCCGACTCGACTTTTTCACTGAGGCCGGCCCGTCCGTGTCCGTGCCCGGGGACGATGCACCTTTGTCGGCGCGACTGAGAGGGTCGAGGACCCTGGAAGTGCGCGAGCCACCCGACTCGACTTTTTCCACTGAGGCCGGGGAGGCCGGCCCGTCCCCGTCCGTGCCCGGGGACGATGCACCTTTGTCGGTGCAGGGGAGGCTGGGTCGTGTGCCCTGGAGGTCCCCGACTTCCAGGAGGGAGGGCGGCCCTGTCCCCACCCGGTGTCCGCTCCTGAGTCACCCATTCGGGCTAGGTAGGCTGGGTCGAGGGCCCTGGAGGTCCCCGACTTCCAGGAGGGAGGGCGGCCCTGTCCCGACCCGGTGTCCGCTCCTGAGTCACCCCTTCGGGCAGGGGAGGCAGGGTCGGGGGCCCTGGAGGTCCCCGACTTCCAGGAGGGAGGGCGGCCCTGTCCCGGCCCGGTGTCCGCTCCTGAGTCACCCCTTCGGGCAGGGGAGGCTGGGTCGAGGGCCCTGGAGGTCCCCGACTTCCAGGAGGGAGGGCGGCCCTGTCCCGACCCGGTGTCCGCTCCTGAGTCACCCCTTCGGGCAGGGGAGGCTGGGTCGAGGGCCCTGGAGGTCCCCGACTTCCAGGAGGGAGGGCGGCCCTGTCCCGCCCGCCTCGGAGGCCTCCCCTCGGGCAGGGGAGGCAGGGTCGGGGGCCCTGGAGGTCCCCGACTTCCAGGAGGGAGGGCGGCCCTGTCCCGGCCCGGTGTCCGCTCCTGAGTCACCCCTTCGGGCAGGGGAGGCTGGGTCGAGGGCCCTGGAGGTCCCCGACTTCCAGGAGGGAGGGCGGCCCTGTCCCGCCCGCCTCGGAGGCCTCCCCTCGGGCAGGGGAGGCAGGGTCGGGCGCCCTGGAGGTCCGGACCTCCAGGGGGAGGGAGCCCGACCCCGTGCCCGGGGAGGGTGAGCCTAGGTCGGGTAGGCTCGCGCGAGATCGAAGGGCTGGCTCGCCGAGGACGCTCTCCCCTATATACCCGATGGCACCTGTTCGCCCTACCGTCCCTTGCCGTGGGGGACCCCGCCGGGTCCGCGGCCGGGAGGGTGCGCCTCGGTCGGCCCGGACGAGAGGGTCGGGGGGCCTGGAGGTGCGCGGGCCGCCCGGATTTCACCCAGGGGGGGTCTGCGACCGCGGCATGCCCGCCTCGGAGGCCTCCCCTCGGCCCGGACGAGAGGGTCGGGGGGCCCGGAGGTGCGCGGGCCGCCCGGATTTCACCCAGGGGGGTCGGCGGCCGCGGCCTGCCCGCCTCGGAGGCCTCCCCTCGGCCTGGGTCGGCGGGGTCGGGGTGCCCGGAGGTCGACCGGTCGCCCGGGTGCCCCCGGGGGCCTGCGTTAGCCGGCGAGGCCGTACGACGCACCGTTTCCGAGATATCGGCCAATGAACTGCCGGGCGCCGTATCTCCGGCCCCCGGGGTCGCACGGACTCGCGGCCGGGCTCGTTGGAAAGGTCTCGTCCGGGGCTTTCCGGCGACGCCGGCCGCGAGTCCGTGCGACCCCGGGGGCCGGAGATACTTCCGGTCGAAAATCCGAATTTCGTTACCGCGCCGCGCCGGCGCCTCGGGCCCGGGGCCTTCGACCTTCGGGTCGGTCGGTCCGCCGGAGGGGGCCTGTCGAACGAGCCCACCCGCGAGTCTCTGGCCCCTTCCGCGGCGGAGATACGGGGGGCCGCCCGCGGACATTCCCGCGGCCGTAGCTCCGGCGCCTCGGGTCCGAGACCTTAGCCCTTCGGGTCGTTCGCTCTACCCGAGGGGACCTTTCGAACGAGCCCGCCCTCGACCCGCTGACCCTTTCCGCGGCCGAGATACGGCGGTTCGAAAAAAAAAAAAACGCTCGTCCGGAGCTCGGGCGCCCCTAGCGTCCGCTGCGTTCGTCGGCCGGAGGCGCGGCCGGTCTCGTTCGAAAGGTCTCGCCCGGGGCTTTCCGACGACGCCGGCCGCGAGTCCGTGCGACCCCGGGGGCCGGAGATACTTCCGGTCGAAGTTCGGAAAACTTCCTACGGCCGTATCTCGGGCGCCTCGGGGCCGAGACCTTAGCCCTTCGGGTCGGTGGCTCTACCGGAGGAGACCTTTCGAACGAGCCCACCCGCGGGTCTCTAGCCCCTTCCGCGGGGGGGATAGGCCGGTCCGTCTCCGGATTTTCCCACGGCCGTAGCTCGGGCGCCTTAGGTCCGAGACCTTAGCCCTTTGGGTCGGTGGCTCCGCGGGGGGAGACCTTTCGAACGAGCCCACCCGCGAGTCTCTAGCCCCTTCCGCGGCCGAGATACGGAGTACCACCGCCGCACCTTTAAAAGGCCGTAGCTCGGGCGCCTTAAGTCCGAGACCTTAGCACTTTGGATCGTTTACTCCACCGGAGGAGACCTTTCGAACGAGCCCACCCGCGAGTCTCTAGCCCCTTCCGCGGCCGAGATACGGAGTACCACCGCCGCACCTTTAAAAGGCCGTAGCTCGGGCGCCTTAAGTCCGAGACCTTAGCCCTTTGGATCGTTTACTCCACCGGAGGAGACCTTTCGAACGAGCCCACCCGCGAGTCTCTAGCCCCTTCCGCGGCCGAGATACGGAGTACCACCGCCGCACCTTTAAAAGGCCGTAGCTCGGGCGCCTTAAGTCCGAGACCTTAGCCCCTTGGGTCGGTTACTCTATCCGAGGGGACCTTTCAGACGAGCCAACCCGCGTCTCTCTAACCCTAACCCCGGCCGAGATACGGACCACCACCGCGGCACCTTTAAACGGCCGTAGCTCGGGCGCCTTACGTCCGAGACCTTAGCCCTTTGGATCCCTTACTCCACCGGAGGAGACCTTTCAGACGAGCCAACCCGCGTCTCTCTAACCCTAACACCGGCCGAGATACGGACCACCACCGCCGGACCTTTAAACGGCCGTAGCTCGGGCGCCTTAAGTCCGAGACCTTAGCCCTTTGGATCGTTTACTCCACCGGAGGAGACCTTTCGAACGAGCCCACCCGCGAGTCTCTAGCCCCTTCCGCGGCCGAGATACGGAGTACCACCGCCGCACCTTTAAAAGGCCGTAGCTCGGGCGCCTTAAGTCCGAGACCTTAGCCCCTTGGGTCGGTTACTCTATCCGAGGGGACCTTTCAGACGAGCCAACCCGCGTCTCTCTAACCCTAACCCCGGCCGAGATACGGACCACCACCGCGGCACCTTTAAACGGCCGTAGCTCGGGCGCCTTACGTCCGAGACCTTAGCCCTTTGGATCCCTTACTCCACCGGAGGAGACCTTTCAGACGAGCCAACCCGCGTCTCTCTAACCCTAACACCGGCCGAGATACGGACCACCACCGCCGGACCTTTAAACGGCCGTAGCTCGGGCGCCATACGTCCGAGACCTTAGCCCTTTGGATCCCTCACTCCACCGGAGGAGACCTTTCAGACGAGCCAACCCGCGTCTCTCTAACCCTTTCCCCGGCCGAGATACGGACCACCACCGCGGCACCTTTA
>NW_027395287.1:57500-67500 GCF_027580225.2 Misgurnus anguillicaudatus
GGATGACGTGCCATTCGTTTTATTCGTTCGTCACTACCTCCGTGTGCGTGCCCGGGACTTTTCGAGGCATTTGTGTCTGACGTACGAGGCCTCTCGCCGGGCTCGAGAGGTCCCGAGATCCGGCCTACCGCAACCTTGGAGAGTCGCGAGGTGCTCTTCCCTATATACCCGATGGCACCTGTTCACCCTACCGTCCCCTGCTGGACGGGGCCCGGCCCGGGACTCGGCCGGGACGACGCACCTTCGTCGGTAAGAGTGAGAGGGTCCGTGACCCTGGAAGTGCGCGAGCCACCCGACTTGGGATCCATAATCGTCGGCGGCCCTGTCCCGCCCAAGACGAAGCGCCTTCGTCGGCCTGACATGTAGGGTCGTCGACCCTGGAAGTGCGCGAGTCACCCGACTCGACTTTAGCTGAGGCCGGGGAGGCCGGCCCGTCCCCGTCCGTGCCCGGGGACGATGCACCTTTGTCGGTGCGACCGAGAGGGTCGTCGACCCTGGAAGTGCGCGAGTCACCCGACTCGACTTTTTCACTGAGGCCGGGGAGGCCGGCCCGTCCCCGTCCGTGCCCGGGGACGATGCACCTTTGTCGGTGCGACTGAGAGGGTCGTCGACCCTGGAAGTGCGCGAGTCACCCGACTCGACTTTTTCACTGAGGCCGGGGAGGCCGGCCCGTCCCCGTCCGTGCCCGGGGACGATGCACCTTTGTCGGTGCGACTGAGAGGGTCGAGGACCCTGGAAGTGCACGAGCCACCCAACTCGACTTCCATAGCGGTCGGCGGCCCTGTCCCGCCCAGACACGAAGCACCTTTGTCGGTGCGACCGAGAGGGTCTTGGACCCTGGAAGTGCGCGAGCCACCCAACTCGACTTCCATAGCGATCGGCGGCCCTGTCCCGCCCAGACACGAAGCACCTTTGTCGGTGCGACCGAGAGGGTCTTGGACCCTGGAAGTGCACGAGCAACCCAACTCGACTTCCATAAGGGCCGGGGAGGCCGGCCCGTCCCCGTCCGGGGACGAAGCACCTTTGTCGGTGCGACTGAGAGGGTCTTGGACCCTGGAAGTAAACGAGCCGCCACACTCGACTTCCATAGAGGAAGGCGGCCCTGTCCCGCCCCAGACGATGCACCTTCGTCTGTCACACTGAGAGGGTCTTGGACCCTGGAAGCCGCCCCACTCGACTTCCATAGAGGTCGGCGGCCCTGTCCCGCCCCAGACGATGCACCTTCGTCTGTCACACGGAGAGGGTCTCGGACCCTGGAAGCCGCTCCACTCGACTTCCACGCTCGCTCGCTCCTTCGTCCGCGCCCCACGAGAATCAGGGACGCCCCGGGGCCGGCCGCTCGCCCGACCGACTTCCGGGACTCCCGGGACCGCCCGTGAGGCCTTCCGACGTCGCCCGAGACGAAGCGCGCGGGGTCGGTGCGCCCGAGAGGGCAGGAGGCACCGGGGCCGGCCGCTCGCCCGACCGGCTTCCGGGTCTCCGAGACCGCTCGGGTGACCTATCCTCGCGCCCGCCCGACCGACGGCCGGGGGCCCTCCGCGACCGGGGGTTTCCGTTTTACGGCCGACGCCGAGATCCTTCGACGGTTCCGACTCGTTTTGTTACGCTTTTGTCGGTTCGCGCCCGCGTTTGAGAGTATGCGTGCGGGGCCGAACCTCTGAGGCCGTGGCCTCGATCCAGGGCGGATCTTTTCTCACGTTTTATAAGGCCGTAGCCTAGATCCAGAGACTTTAGGATCTTTTAGCGGCTCGTGAGCCGTAGCGTTGATCCAGGGCGGATCTTTTAACAGGTTTTTAAGCCGTAGCTTTGATCCAGGGCGGATCTTTTCACGTCCGTAGCCTACAGATCCAGGGACTTTTGGATCTTATTGCCGTTTTTAGGCCGTAGCCTTGATCCAGGGCGGATCTTTTGGTGGTTTTTAAGCCGTAGCATTGATCCAGGGCGGATCTTTTTGCGGCCGTAGCCGAGTTCCCATCACCCAAGAAAGCTTTTCTTTTTAGGCCGTAGCCTGGATCCAGGACGGATCTTTCCGCCTAGGCGGCACGCGGATATGGGTTTCCCATCTTTCGGGTACAAGAGAGAGCTCTTTGCGAGCTTTTGGCCGCTCCGCGACCGACGCGTTCGCCCCGGGCGCTGCCTCGCCTCAGACGCCCTTCGACCGTTCCAACCGTTCCAGTTCTTTTAACGGTTCTTTCGTTCGTCGCACACCGAGGCTGGGCCAGACCTAACGGGAATCTCTTGTCTCTGTCTGCCCTGGGACGGCTATGGAAGTAGTGGCGAGGAGCTCGTCCCTATAAACCCGATGGCACCTGTTCACACTACCGGCCCTTTTGAGACGGGGCCCTGCCCGTGGCGGGCCCGGGAGGAGGCGCCCGCGTCGGTACGCGCGACGAGGTCCGACACCCTGGAAGTGCGCGAGTCACCCGACTTTAGCTCCATATTTTTCGCCGCACACCTCATGCCCAGGATGAGGCGCCCTCGTCGGTACGCGCGACGAGGTCCGACACCCTGGAAGTGCGCGAGTCACCCGACTTTAGCTCCATGTTTTCCGACGCACACCTCGCGTCCGCTCACGAGACCTCGTTTCGGCCTAGGGGTGTGCCACGTACCGCCCTCGCGTCCGCTTACGAGCGTCTTCTCGGGCTCGGCGGTGGGTCGAAGACCCTGGAAGTGTAGGACTTCCAGGACGCACGGGCGGCCGCGCACCGTCCCGAGCGCCCGCTTCCGAGTCACCCCTTCGGGCTAGGCAGGCTGGGTCGAGGGCCCTGGAGGTCCCCGACTTCCAGGAGGGAGGGCGGCCCTGTCCCGACCCGGCGTCCGCTCCCGAGTCACCCATTCGGGCTAGGTAGGCTTGGTCGGGTACCCTGGAGGTCCCCGACTTCCAGGAGGGAGGGCGGCCCTGTCCCCACCCGGTGTCCGCTCCCGAGTCACCCATTCGGGCTAGGTAGGCTTGGTCGAGGGCCCTGGAGGTCCCCCGACTTCCAGGAGGGAGGGCGGCCCTGTCCCCACCCGGTGTCCGCTCCCGAGTCACCCATTCGGGCTAGGTAGGCCTGGTCGAGGGCCCTGGAGGTCCCCGACTTCCAGGAGGGAGGGCGGCCCTGTCCCGCCCGCCTCGGAGGCCTCCCCTCGGGCAGGGGAGGCAGGGTCGGGGGCCCTGGATGTCCCCGACTTCCAGGAGGGAGGGCGGCCCTGTCCCCACCCGGTGTCCGCTCCTGAGTCACCCATTCGGGCTAGGTAGGCTGGGTCGAGGGCCCTGGAGGTCCCCGACTTCCAGGAGGGAGGGCGGCCCTGTCCCGACCCGGTGTCCGCTCCTGAGTCACCCCTTCGGGCTAAGCAGGCTGGGTCGAGGGCCCTGGAGGTTAGGGTTAGGACGCTTCCGACCCTGGAAGTGCGCGAGTCACCCGACTCGACTTTCGCTGAGGCCGGGGAGGCCGGCCCGTCCCCGTCCGTGCCCGGGGACGATGCACCTTCGTCGGTGCGACTGAGAGGGTCGAGGACCCTGGAAGTGCGCGAGCCACCCGACTCGACTTTTTCACTGAGGCCGGCCCGTCCCCGTCCGTGCCCGTGGACGATGCACCTTTGTCGGTGCGACTGAGAGGGTCGAGGACCCTGGAAGTGCACGAGCCACCCGACTCGACTTTTTCACTGAGGCCGGGGAGGCCGGCCCGTCCCCGTCCGTGCCCGGGGACGATGCACCTTTGTCGGTGCGACTGAGAGGGTCGAGGACCCTGGAAGTGCGCGAGCCACCCGACTCGACTTCCATTGCGGTCGGCGGCCCTGTCCCGCCCAGAGACGAAGCACCTTCGTCGGTGCGACCGAGAGGGTCTTGGACCCTGGAAGTGCGCGAGCCACCCGACTCGACTTTTTCACTGAGGCCGGGGAGGCCGGCCCGTCCCCGTCCGTGCCCGGGGACGATGCACCTTTGTCGGTGCGACTGAGAGGGTCGAGGACCCTGGAAGTGCGCGAGCCACCCGACTCGACTTCCATAGCGGTCGGCGGCCCTGTCCCGCCCAGACACGAAGCACCTTTGTCGGTGCGACCGAGAGGGTCTTGGACCCTGGAAGTGCGCGAGCCACCCGACTCGACTTTTTCACTGAGGCCGGCCCGTCCCCGTCCGTGCCCGGGGACGATGCACCTTTGTCGGTGCGACCGAGAGGGTCGAGGACCCTGGAAGTGCGCGAGCCACCCGACTCGACTTTTTCACTGAGGCCGGCCCGTCCCCGTCCGTGCCCGGGGACGATGCACCTTTGTCGGTGCGACCGAGAGGGTCGAGGACCCTGGAAGTGCGCGAGCCACCCGACTCGACATTTTCACTGAGGCCGGCCCGTCCCCGTCCGTGCCCGGGGACGATGCACCTTTGTCGGTGCGACCGAGAGGGTCGAGGACCCTGGAAGTGCGCGAGCCACCCGACTCGACTTTTTCACTGAGGCCGGCCCGTCCCCGTCCGTGCCCGGGGACGATGCACCTTTGTCGGTGCGACTGAGAGGGTCGAGGACCCTGGAAGTGCGCGAGCCACCCGACTCGACTTCCATAGCGGTCGGCGGCCCTGTCCCGCCCAGACACGAAGCACCTTTGTCGGTGCGACCGAGAGGGTCTTGGACCCTGGAAGTGCGCGAGCCACCCGACTCGACTTTTTCACTGAGGCCGGCCCGTCCCCGTCCGTGCCCGGGGACGATGCACCTTTGTCGGTGCGACTGAGAGGGTCGAGGACCCTGGAAGTGCACGAGCCACCCGACTCGACTTCCATAGCGGTCGGCGGCCCTGTCCCGCCCAGAGACGAAGCACCTTTGTCGGTGCGACTGAGAGGGTCTTGGACCCTGGAAGTGCGCGAGCCACCCGACTCGACTTCCATAGCGGTCGGCGGCCCTGTCCCGCCCAGACACGAAGCACCTTTGTCGGTGCGTCCGAGAGGGTCGAGGACCCTGGAAGTGCGCGAGCCACCCGACTCGACTTTTTCACTGAGGCCGGCCCGTCCCCGTCCGTGCCCGGGGACGATGCACCTTTGTCGGTGCGACTGAGAGGGTCGAGGACACTGGAAGTGCGCGAGCCACCCGACTCGACTTTTTCACTGAGGCCGGCCCGTCCCCGTCCGTGCCCGGGGACGATGCACCTTTGTCGGTGCGACTGAGAGGGTCGAGGACACTGGAAGTGCGCGAGCCACCCGACTCGACTTCCATAGCGGTCGGCGGCCCTGTCCCGCCCAGACACGAAGCACCTTTGTCGGTGCGACTGAGAGGGTCGAGGACCCTGGAAGTGCGCGAGCCACCCGACTCGACTTCCATAGCGGTCGGCGGCCCTGTCCCGCCCAGACACGAAGCACCTTTGTCGGTGCGACTGAGAGGGTCGAGGACCCTGGAAGTGCGCGAGCCACCCGACTCGACTTCCATAGCGGTCGGCGGCCCTGTCCCGCCCAGACACGAAGCACCTTTGTCGGTGCGACTGAGAGGGTCGAGGACCCTGGAAGTGCGCGAGCCACCCGACTCGACTTTTTCACTGAGGCCGGCCCGTCCCCGTCCGTGCCCGGGGACGATGCACCTTTGTCGGTGCGACTGAGAGGGTCGAGGACCCTGGAAGTGCGCGAGCCACCCGACTCGACTTTTTCACTGAGGCCGGCCCGTCTCCGTCCGTGCCCGGGGACGATGCACCTTTGTCGGTGCGACTGAGAGGGTCGAGGACCCTGGAAGTGCGCGAGCCACCCGACTCGACTTTTTCACTGAGGCCGGCCCGTCCCCGTCCGTGCCCGGGGACGATGCACCTTTGTCGGTGCGACTGAGAGGGTCGAGGACACTGGAAGTGCGCGAGCCACCCGACTCGACTTTTTCACTGAGGCCGGCCCGTCCCCGTCCGTGCCCGGGGACGATGCACCTTTGTCGGTGCGACTGAGAGGGTCGAGGACACTGGAAGTGCGCGAGCCACCCGACTCGACTTTTTCACTGAGGCCGGCCCGTCCCCGTCCGTGCCCGGGGACGATGCACCTTTGTCGGTGCGACTGAGAGGGTCGAGGACCCTGGAAGTGCACGAGCCACCCGACTCGACTTCCATAGCGGTCGGCGGCCCTGTCCCGCCCAGAGACGAAGCACCTTTGTCGGTGCGACTGAGAGGGTCTTGGACCCTGGAAGTGCGCGAGCCACCCGACTCGACTTCCATAGCGGTCGGCGGCCCTGTCCCGCCCAGACACGATGCACCTTTGTCGGTGCGACCGAGAGGGTCGAGGACCCTGGAAGTGCGCGAGCCACCCGACTCGACTTTTTCACTGAGGCCGGCCCGTCCGTGTCCGTGCCCGGGGACGATGCACCTTTGTCGGCGCGACTGAGAGGGTCGAGGACCCTGGAAGTGCGCGAGCCACCCGACTCGACTTTTTCCACTGAGGCCGGGGAGGCCGGCCCGTCCCCGTCCGTGCCCGGGGACGATGCACCTTTGTCGGTGCAGGGGAGGCTGGGTCGTGTGCCCTGGAGGTCCCCGACTTCCAGGAGGGAGGGCGGCCCTGTCCCCACCCGGTGTCCGCTCCTGAGTCACCCATTCGGGCTAGGTAGGCTGGGTCGAGGGCCCTGGAGGTCCCCGACTTCCAGGAGGGAGGGCGGCCCTGTCCCGACCCGGTGTCCGCTCCTGAGTCACCCCTTCGGGCAGGGGAGGCAGGGTCGGGGGCCCTGGAGGTCCCCGACTTCCAGGAGGGAGGGCGGCCCTGTCCCGGCCCGGTGTCCGCTCCTGAGTCACCCCTTCGGGCAGGGGAGGCTGGGTCGAGGGCCCTGGAGGTCCCCGACTTCCAGGAGGGAGGGCGGCCCTGTCCCGACCCGGTGTCCGCTCCTGAGTCACCCCTTCGGGCAGGGGAGGCTGGGTCGAGGGCCCTGGAGGTCCCCGACTTCCAGGAGGGAGGGCGGCCCTGTCCCGCCCGCCTCGGAGGCCTCCCCTCGGGCAGGGGAGGCAGGGTCGGGGGCCCTGGAGGTCCCCGACTTCCAGGAGGGAGGGCGGCCCTGTCCCGGCCCGGTGTCCGCTCCTGAGTCACCCCTTCGGGCAGGGGAGGCTGGGTCGAGGGCCCTGGAGGTCCCCGACTTCCAGGAGGGAGGGCGGCCCTGTCCCGCCCGCCTCGGAGGCCTCCCCTCGGGCAGGGGAGGCAGGGTCGGGCGCCCTGGAGGTCCGGACCTCCAGGGGGAGGGAGCCCGACCCCGTGCCCGGGGAGGGTGAGCCTAGGTCGGGTAGGCTCGCGCGAGATCGAAGGGCTGGCTCGCCGAGGACGCTCTCCCCTATATACCCGATGGCACCTGTTCGCCCTACCGTCCCTTGCCGTGGGGGACCCCGCCGGGTCCGCGGCCGGGAGGGTGCGCCTCGGTCGGCCCGGACGAGAGGGTCGGGGGGCCTGGAGGTGCGCGGGCCGCCCGGATTTCACCCAGGGGGGGTCTGCGACCGCGGCATGCCCGCCTCGGAGGCCTCCCCTCGGCCCGGACGAGAGGGTCGGGGGGCCCGGAGGTGCGCGGGCCGCCCGGATTTCACCCAGGGGGGTCGGCGGCCGCGGCCTGCCCGCCTCGGAGGCCTCCCCTCGGCCTGGGTCGGCGGGGTCGGGGTGCCCGGAGGTCGACCGGTCGCCCGGGTGCCCCCGGGGGCCTGCGTTAGCCGGCGAGGCCGTACGACGCACCGTTTCCGAGATATCGGCCAATGAACTGCCGGGCGCCGTATCTCCGGCCCCCGGGGTCGCACGGACTCGCGGCCGGGCTCGTTGGAAAGGTCTCGTCCGGGGCTTTCCGGCGACGCCGGCCGCGAGTCCGTGCGACCCCGGGGGCCGGAGATACTTCCGGTCGAAAATCCGAATTTCGTTACCGCGCCGCGCCGGCGCCTCGGGCCCGGGGCCTTCGACCTTCGGGTCGGTCGGTCCGCCGGAGGGGGCCTGTCGAACGAGCCCACCCGCGAGTCTCTGGCCCCTTCCGCGGCGGAGATACGGGGGGCCGCCCGCGGACATTCCCGCGGCCGTAGCTCCGGCGCCTCGGGTCCGAGACCTTAGCCCTTCGGGTCGTTCGCTCTACCCGAGGGGACCTTTCGAACGAGCCCGCCCTCGACCCGCTGACCCTTTCCGCGGCCGAGATACGGCGGTTCGAAAAAAAAAAAAACGCTCGTCCGGAGCTCGGGCGCCCCTAGCGTCCGCTGCGTTCGTCGGCCGGAGGCGCGGCCGGTCTCGTTCGAAAGGTCTCGCCCGGGGCTTTCCGACGACGCCGGCCGCGAGTCCGTGCGACCCCGGGGGCCGGAGATACTTCCGGTCGAAGTTCGGAAAACTTCCTACGGCCGTATCTCGGGCGCCTCGGGGCCGAGACCTTAGCCCTTCGGGTCGGTGGCTCTACCGGAGGAGACCTTTCGAACGAGCCCACCCGCGGGTCTCTAGCCCCTTCCGCGGGGGGGATAGGCCGGTCCGTCTCCGGATTTTCCCACGGCCGTAGCTCGGGCGCCTTAGGTCCGAGACCTTAGCCCTTTGGGTCGGTGGCTCCGCGGGGGGAGACCTTTCGAACGAGCCCACCCGCGAGTCTCTAGCCCCTTCCGCGGCCGAGATACGGAGTACCACCGCCGCACCTTTAAAAGGCCGTAGCTCGGGCGCCTTAAGTCCGAGACCTTAGCACTTTGGATCGTTTACTCCACCGGAGGAGACCTTTCGAACGAGCCCACCCGCGAGTCTCTAGCCCCTTCCGCGGCCGAGATACGGAGTACCACCGCCGCACCTTTAAAAGGCCGTAGCTCGGGCGCCTTAAGTCCGAGACCTTAGCCCTTTGGATCGTTTACTCCACCGGAGGAGACCTTTCGAACGAGCCCACCCGCGAGTCTCTAGCCCCTTCCGCGGCCGAGATACGGAGTACCACCGCCGCACCTTTAAAAGGCCGTAGCTCGGGCGCCTTAAGTCCGAGACCTTAGCCCCTTGGGTCGGTTACTCTATCCGAGGGGACCTTTCAGACGAGCCAACCCGCGTCTCTCTAACCCTAACCCCGGCCGAGATACGGACCACCACCGCGGCACCTTTAAACGGCCGTAGCTCGGGCGCCTTACGTCCGAGACCTTAGCCCTTTGGATCCCTTACTCCACCGGAGGAGACCTTTCAGACGAGCCAACCCGCGTCTCTCTAACCCTAACACCGGCCGAGATACGGACCACCACCGCCGGACCTTTAAACGGCCGTAGCTCGGGCGCCATACGTCCGAGACCTTAGCCCTTTGGATCCCTCACTCCACCGGAGGAGACCTTTCAGACGAGCCAACCCGCGTCTCTCTAACCCTTTCCCCGGCCGAGATACGGACCACCACCGCGGCACCTTTAAACGGCCGTAGCTCGGGCGCCTTACGTCCGAGACCTTAGCCCTTTGGATCCCTTACTCCACCGGAGGAGACCTTTCAGACGAGCCAACCCGCGTCTCTCTAACCCTAACACCGGCCGAGATACGGACCACCACCGCCGGACCTTTAAACGGCCGTAGCTCGGGCGCCATACGTCCGAGACCTTAGCCCTTTGGATCCCTCACTCCACCGGAGGAGACCTTTCAGACGAGCCAACCCGCGTCTCTCTAACCCTTTCCCCGGCCGAGATACGGACCACCACCGCGGCACCTTTAAACGGCCGTAGCTCGGGCGCCTTACGTCCGAGACCTTAGCCCTTTGGATCCCTTACTCCACCGGAGGAGACCTTTCAGACGAGCCAACCCGCGTCTCTCTAACCCTAACACCGGCCGAGATACGGACCACCACCGCCGGACCTTTAAACGGCCGTAGCTCGGGCGCCATACGTCCGAGACCTTGGCCCTTTGGATCCCTCACTCCACCGGAGGAGACCTTTCAGACGAGCCAACCCGCGTCTCTCTAACCCTTTCCCCGGCCGAGATACGGACCACCACCGCGGCACCTTTAAACGGCCGTAGCTCGGGCGCCATACGTCCGAGACCTAAGCCCTTTGGATCCCTCACTCCACCGGAGGAGACCTTTCAGACGAGCCAACCCGCGTCTCTCTAACCCTTTCCCCGGCCGAGATACGGACC